>NW_026277079.1:0-3718 GCF_023373465.1 Oncorhynchus keta | reverse complement strand
ACTATACAGGGCTGTCCCTCTCCCTCAGTACTCATATTCCACTAGTACTATACAGGGCGTCCTCTCAGTACCATATTCCACTCAGTACTATACAGGGTTGTCCTCTCAGTACTATACAGGGCTGTCCTCTAGTACTATACAGGGTTGTCCTCTCAGTACTATACAGTATTGTCCTCTCAGTACTATACAGGGTTGTCCTCTCAGTACTATACAGGGTTGTCCTCTCAGTACTATACAGGGTTGTCCTCTAGTTCTAGTACTATACAGGGTTGTCCTCTCAGTACTATACAGTATTGTCCTCTCAGTACTATACAGGGTGGTCCTCTCAGTACTATAACAGTATTGTCCTCTCAGTACTATACAGGGTTGTCCTCTCAGTACTATACAGGGTTGTCCTCTCAGTACTATACAGGGTTGTCCTCTCCAGTACTATACAGGGCTGTCCTCTCAGTACTATGATTGTCTCACTAGTACTATACAGTATTGTCCTCTCAGTACTATACAGGGTTGTCCTCTCAGTACTATACAGTGTTGTCCTCTCAGTACTATACAGTATTGTCCTCTCAGTACTATACAGGGCTGTCCTCTCAGTACTATACAGGGTTGTCCTCTCAGTACTATACAGGATTGTCCTCTCAGTACTATACAGGGTTGTCCTCTCAGTACTATACAGGGTTGTCCTCTCAGTACTATACAGTATTGTCCTCTCAGTACTATACAGGGTTGTCCTCTCAGTACTATACAGGGTTGTCCTCTCAGTACTATACAGGGTTGTCCTCTCAGTACTATACAGTATTGTCCTCTCAGTACTATACAGTATTGTCCTCTCAGTACTATACAGGGTTGTCCTCTCAGTACTATACAGGGTTGTCCTCTCAGTACTATACAGGGCTGTCCTCTCAGTACTATATTCCACTAGTACTATACAGGGTTGTCCTCTCAGTACTATACAGTATTGGTCTCTCAGTACTATGTCCACTAGTACTATACAGTGTTGTCCTCTCAGTACTATATTCCACTAGTACTATACAGGGTTGTCCTCTCAGTACTATACAGGGTTGTCCTCTCAGTACTATACAGGGTTGTCCTCTCAGTACTATATTCCACTCAGTACTATACAGGGTTGTCCTCTCTCAGTACTATACAGGGTTGTCCTCTCAGTACTATACAGGGTTGTCCTCTCAGTACTATACAGGGTTGTCCTCTCAGTACTATACAGGGTTGTCCTCTCAGTACTATACAGTATTGTCCTCTCAGTACTATACAGGGTTGTCCTCTCAGTACTATACAGGGTTGTCCTCTCAGTACTATACAGGTTGTCCTCTCAGTACTATACAGGGTTGTCCTCTCAGTACTATACAGTATTGTCCTCTCAGTACTATACAGGGCTGTCCTCTCAGTACTATATTCCACTAGTACTATACAGGGTTGTCCTCTCAGTACATTCCACTAGTACTATACAGGGTTGTCCTCTCAGTACTATACAGTTGTCCACTCAGTACTATACAGGGTTGTCCTCTCAGTACTATATTCCACTAGTACTAACAGGGTTGTCCTCTCAGTACTATACAGGGTTGTCCACTCAGTACTATACAGGGTTGTCCTCTCAGTACTATACAGGGTTGTCCTCTCAGTACTATACAGGGTTGTCCTCTCAGTACTATACAGGGTTGTCCCTCTCAGTACTATACAGGGTTGTCCTCTCAGTACTATACAGGGCTGTCCTCTCAGTACTATATTCCACTAGTACTATACAGTATTGTCCTCTCAGTACTATACAGGGCTGTCCTCTCAGTACTATACAGATTGCCACTAGTACTATACAGGGTTGTCCTCTCAGTACTATACAGGGTTGTCCTCTCAGTACTATACAGGGTTGTCCTCTCAGTACTATACAGGGTTGTCCTCTCAGTACTATACAGGGTTGTCCTCTCAGTACTATACAGGGTTGTCCTCTCAGTACTATACAGGGTTGTCCTCTCAGTACTATACAGGGTTGTCCTCTCAGTACTATACAGGGTTGTCCTCTCAGTACTATACAGTATTGTCCTCTCAGTACTATACAGGGTTGTCCTCTCAGTACTATACAGTGTTGTCCTCTCAGTACTATACAGGGTTGTCCTCTCAGTACTATACAGGGTTGTCCTCTCAGTACTATACAGTATTGTCCTCTCAGTACTATACAGTATTGTCCTCTCAGTACTATACAGGGTTGTCCTCTCAGTACTATACAGTATTGTCCTCTCAGTACTATACAGGGTTGTCCTCTCAGTACTATACAGTATTGTCCTCTCAGTACTATACAGGGTTGTCCTCTCAGTACTATACAGGGTTGTCCTCTCAGTACTATACAGGGTTGTCCTCTCAGTACTATACAGGGTTGTCCTCTCAGTACTATACAGTATTGTCCTCTCAGTACTATACAGGGTTGTCCTCTCAGTACTATACAGTATTGTCCTCTCAGTACTATACAGGGTTGTCCTCTCAGTACTATACAGTATTGTCCTCTCAGTACTATACAGGGTTGTCCTCTCAGTACTATACAGGGTTGTCCTCTCAGTACTATACAGGGTTGTCCTCTCAGTACTATACAGGATTGTCCTCTCAGTACTATACAGGGTTGTCCTCTCAGTACTATACAGTATTGTCCTCTCAGTACTATACAGTGTTGTCCTCTCAGTACTATACAGTATTGTCCTCTCAGTACTATACAGGGTTGTCCTCTCAGTACTATACAGGGTTGTCCTCTCAGTACTATACAGTATTGTCCTCTCAGTACTATACAGGGTTGTCCTCTCAGTACTATACAGGGTTGTCCTCTCAGTACTATACAGTAGTTGTCCTCTCAGTACTATACAGGGTTGTCCTCTCAGTACTATACAGTATTGTCCTCTCAGTACTATACAGGGTTGTCCTCTCAGTACTATACAGTATTGTCCTCTCAGTACTATACAGGGTTGTCCTCTCAGTACTATACAGTATTGTCCTCTCAGTACTATACAGTATTGTCCTCTCAGTACTATACAGGATTGTCCTCTCAGTACTATACAGGGTTGTCCTCTCAGTACTATACAGGGTTGTCCTCTCAGTACTATACAGGGTTGTCCTCCTCAGTACTATACAGGGTTGTCCTCTCAGTACTATACAGGGTTGTCCTCTCAGTACTATACAGGGTTGTCCTCTCAGTACTATACAGTATTGTCCTCTCAGTACTATACAGGGTTGTCCTCTCAGTACTATACAGGGTTGTCCTCTCAGTACTATACAGGGTTGTCCTCTCAGTACTATACAGGGTTGTCCTCTCAGTACTATACAGGGTTGTCCTCTCAGTACTATACAGTATTGTCCTCTCAGTACTATACAGTATTGTCCTCTCAGTACTATACAGGGTTGTCCTCTCAGTACTATACAGGGTTGTCCTCTCAGTACTATACAGGGTTGTCCTCTCAGTACTATACAGTATTGTCCTCTCAGTACTATACAGTATTGTCCTCTCAGTACTATACAGGGTTGTCCTCTCAGTACTATACAGGGTTGTCCTCTCAGTACTATACAGGGTTGTCCTCTCAGTACTATACAGGGTTGTCCTCTCAGTACTATACAGTATTGTCCTCTCAGTACTATACAGTATTGTCCTCTCAGTACTGCATAACAGGGTTGTCCCTCTCAGCAACATACAGGTCCTGTCCCTCTCAGTACTATACAGGGCTGTCCTCTC
>NW_026277078.1:0-581 GCF_023373465.1 Oncorhynchus keta | reverse complement strand
TATAGCCTTTATCTAGTCAGTCATATAGCCTTTATCTAGTCAGTCATATAGTCAGTCATATATCCTTTATCTAGTCAGTCATATAGCCTTTATCTAGTCAGTCATATAGCCTTTATCTAGTCAGTCATATATCCTTTATCTAGTCAGTCATATAGCCTTTATCTAGTCAGTCATATAGTCAGTCATATATCCTTTATCTAGTCAGTCATATAGCCTTTATCTAGACAGTCATATAGCCTTTATCTAGTCAGTCATATAGCCTTTATCTAGTCAGTCATATAGTCAGTCATATATCCTTTATCTAGTCAGTCATATAGTCAGTCATATATCCTTTATCTAGACAGTCATATAGCCTTTATCTAGTCAGTCATATAGTCAGTCATATATCCTTTATCTAGTCAGTCATATAGTCAGTCATATAGCCTTTATCTAGTCAGTCATATAGCCTTTATCTAGTCAGTCATATAGTCAGTCATATATCCTTTATCTAGTCAGTCATATAGTCAGTCATATAGCCTTTATCTAGTCAGTCATATAGCCTTTATCCTAGACAGTCATATAGCCTTTATCTAGTCAGTCAT
>NW_026277077.1:0-51862 GCF_023373465.1 Oncorhynchus keta | reverse complement strand
CTGTAAACAACACCTATCATACTACTACTGACCCTGACCCTGTAAACAACACCTATCATACTACTATGACTGACCCTGTAAAACAACACCTATCATACTACTATGACTGACCCTGTAAAACAACACCTATCATACTACTATGACTGACCCTGTAAAACAACACCTATCATACTACTATGACTGACCCTGTAAAACAACACCTATCATACTACTATGACTGACCCTGTAAAACAACACCTATCATACTACTATGACTGACCCTGTAAAACAACACCTATCATACTACTATGACTGACCCTGTAAAACAACACCTATCATACTACTATGACTGACCCTGTAAAACAACACCTATCACTGCACCTAATCCGGTGTTTGTGACAATGAATTAAAAATAAAAAGCACAGAACAATGCAAAATGTGTCCCTGCATCCTCCAAACACAAAACCAACTCATTTGTTTATCTGCATTAAGAACATGATGTTCACGACATGAAGATAATGTTCCAACCCACTTCCTGAAAACAGTTCCTCACACTCAATAGTCACCATGTTATCCTTTTATAGTGACATCAGCAACTTGATCAACAGATATGGTATTCCAGCCAGTTCAGCAATACGTCTGAGACTAATATAATGTCGTTTGTTGATAAAGGATCAATATACCTGTAAATGCTCTCTGCCTTGCTATACAAACGGTAACAGAGAATATTCTATCCTGTGGGGAGTGGGAGATGCACAGTTACAATATACAGTATGTACTATAACAGCAGCTGAGCATAACATAAGTAACATACCTGGACTGAATAACATAAAGAACTGTTACTGGAACCAACTGATGAATTGACATAATGTAAAGGCAACATGAAAACGTATAAAGTCGAGCTGTATTATAACCAGAAGTGTGTCCATTGTCTGTGGTTCTCTTGTTTACCTGCAGTGGACAGTTTCTATGCCTATTGCCTGTGGTTTGGGGGGCTGGGGGGGATGACAAAACAACATGGGATGACAAAACAACATTTTCGACAGTTATTCTCGCAAGTAAAATCATAGCTATGCACCACCAAATGATGACAAAACATTTTCGACAAGTTATTCTTGCAAGTAAAATCATAGCTATTCACCACCAAATGATGACAAAACATTTTCGACAGTTATTCTTGCAAGTAAAATCATAGCTATTCACCACCAAATGATGACAAAACATTTTCGACAGTTATTCTTGCAAGTAAAATCACAACTAATGCACCACCAAATGATGACAAAACATTTTCGACAGTTATTCTTGCAAGTAAAATCACAACTAATGCACCACCAAATGATGACAAAACATTTTCGACAGTTATTCTTGCAAGTAAAATCACAACTAATGCACCACCAAATTGATGACCCTGCTGTTGTATGTTATTTTTAGGGTATCAGGTAAAATGCATGTTGTATCTAGAACTATGTGTAGTGTAGTAAGCAGTGGACTGTGCCTACTCAGCTGGTACAATGTAATACGCTCAGTTTAAATCAGATACATGGTTTCAAACCCATGACGTAATGTTACAGCTTCTGCTTAGTCAATGTATTGCGTCCTATTCTTTTGGAAATGAACAAGTGCACCGAGTTTTAAGATGTCCGGGCTATGTCCGGGCTAGTACTACGTGCACCAAAGACTGTAGCTGGTGTTTTTCCCCGATCAGAAAATACATTTTGAGGGTCCCCCCCCCTTCACCATGTCTCTGTCCGTCCTTCTGCCCCCTCTGTGATTAACCGCATGTTACCAGGCAAGATAGAACATCGATGACGTGCCCCTGCTTCTGATTGGCTGAAGAGTGGGAGCTGGGCGCGCTGTCCTGCCTCTGATTGGCTGAAAAGTGAGAACTGGGCGTGCTGTTCTCCCGTCTGCATATTTAAACAGTTTCGTCGTTGCAGAATATCTGCAGAGCTGAGCAGCTGTGCGACGGGAGAGCTACATGTATAGTCGGCTTGACTGGGAAGCCTTTGTCCTCAATCGCAGCAACAAAAATAAATAAACTGGATTAAGCAACAGAAAGAACATTTCCACGTTAGCAACATATCTTTGTAAGTAATCATTACTCTCACTGGCTATTAATTTCAACCTATTGTCTCGACCGTAAACTTTGAACAAGGGAATGAAAGGACTAACGTTAGCTAGCTTAGTCAACTGCCTTTTTCCTCCACTCGGTAAACGTTTATTACAATAGATAACTAGCTATATCAGTCACTGAATAGTTTGTCTAATGTGTAAATTCTAGCTAGTCAACGTTACTCTAGCTAGCGAGCTACTACTCTTCATTTCAAATTCAATGGTCTCATCTTTTGCCCTTAATTCTCTCCACAGAACCTGATCTATGATCCCTGAGACTTGGAAAGTTTTTATAAGAAGTTGAACACTTGACCACTTGGAAATGATGCATGCACTTCCTACAACCATGATGGTCCATGATTTAGACATCTTCGGCTCATCTCCTTCTCCAATGGACGCCACCGCCAAAAGGTCTTCATGGGGGAAACTGGTGCAGAAGTTAACAGACTTCAGTGGAGACGGACAGAGCAGCCGTCACAGTTTAGACTCCGACTCAGACAATGGCAGCAGGACTGATCTCTCAGACTCCGGTAAATATTGTAACAACTCGACCTAGCCTGGTTCCCGGACCTGTTTGTGCTGTCTTATTGAGGATAGGAGTTGGCTATTAATACAGAAACAAACAGATCTGAGGCCAGGTTATTGCTAGTTTTCACGAAAACAATAGTTCTGATGTTCTGTATGACTAAAACTGCCCTCTGTCTTTTCAGGGTTTGACTTTCCCTCGATCTCCTCATCTGATGACTTCGGCAACGTGCTATACGATGATCTCCTCTCAATGGAGGAGACCCTTCTGAAAGAACTTGTGCACCTAATTGCCAGTAGCTTAAGGGAAGCCAAAGACGGTGCCCTTAGATGTTCGAAACTACTCATCCCTGAGAAGCTTCTGGAACACATAGGCCAAGAGCTCCTTCACCTGGCGGCCAGCGAGCCCTGTGGCCTGAGGGGGGCTCTCATAGACCTCTGCGTGGAACAGGGGGAGGTGTGTCAGAGTATGGAACAGATCGCCGTGGACCCATATCTCGTCCCTACCTTCCAGCTCACACTGGTGCTGAGGCTCGATTCTGGAGGACTGTGGCCCAAAATCCAAGGGCTTTTCTCCACAAAGTCTCCATCCAGTCCCGTAAAGAGACAGGCAATTAGACTGAGCACGGGCTTCAGAGTGATCAAGAAGAAACTGTACAGCTCTGAAGAGTTGCTCATTGAAGAATGCTGAGAGAAACCAAAGAGACGTTCTTTAGATATTTTTCTAATAAACCTCGTTGTACCAAGTGTCCTACCTACAACGCTCAGCAGAGCCCTAGTGATCAACATTTGGGATTCTAGTCAAATGTATGATTTTCTAGGACATTTTCTTAACTGTTAAGATGAACCGCCGATTTACTTTGCTATGTTCATTATTTGCCGATTGGCGTTCCTGTGTAGGGGAGCCACAGTAAATGGTACGTGACAAATGAACAAGAACAACTATTGTGCTTAAGAGAACGGAGCAGGGAGCCGCACAGTAAATGGTATGTGAGTAGTTTAGTGTGCTTAAGAGAATGGTGTTAACTCGAACACTGAAAAATGAAGTTTCTGGCACTTTTGCAAACCACTAATATCTATTTTTATACAAGATGGGTGGTTTGGTTTTCCATTAATTGTTAAAAATGTTTACCTGTTTCTATTGAAACCAGACAATGGCAGCTAGCTGTGTGGTAATGTTTGTATGTGGCCATTTAGAAACTGTGGTAATTATTTTTTCTTCGTGGCATTTCATTGTACACTATGGAGAGGGGACCAGATTGACATGTTTGGTTAGAGACCAACATTACTTAGCGGTACTTGCTTCTCCGTCTGTAGCATCTATTCTGTGAACCACAGGTCAGTTTACTTGATTCTTTATTTCTGGTTTTGACTGGCTTGTCCTCCTGCATATTCATCTGTGCATCATTTTATTTGATATTCAAATATCTGTACTGTCTTGATTACTTTCCATTTTATGAATCTTGGACAATAAATATTTTTTTATACAAAACTCATTGTTGCTTTGACCAAACCTTTCAGATTGTCTTATGAGAGGGTGTGTTGTGATACCTATCACTGAATGAAACTCCACTTGACCTCATTGAATCAAGAACACCATATGTAGGTTGCACACCGTGGCTGCATTTTACACAGGCAACAATTCTGCCCCCACTGATTGGGCTTGACTTTTGATCAGTTAGATCAGATCTTTGCCAATAATTGGGACAAATGATCCACATTTATCTGCCTGTATTGTGTAAAAGCAGCCAGAGTAGGAAAGGATTATCATCACATGAATTGGAACATTAATAGTTCTGAAGGATCATGAAGCAACACAGCATTAGATACTAGGATTCTTTACAACACAGCATTAGATACTAGGATTCTTTACAACACAGCATTAGAGACTAGGATTCTTTGCAACACAGCATTAGATACTAGGATTCTTTGCAACACAGCATTAGAGACTAGGATTCTTTACAACACAGCATTAGATACTAGGATTCTTTGCAACACAGCATTAGATACTAGGATTCTTTGCAACACAGCATTAGATACTAGGATTCTTTGCAACACAGCATTAGAGACTAGGATTCTTTACAACACAGCATTAGATACTAGGATTCTTTGCAACACAGCATTAGATACTAGGATTCTTTGCAACACAGCATTAGAGACTAGGATTCTTTACAACACAGCATTAGAGACTAGGATTCTTTGCAACACAGCATTAGATACTAGGATTCTTTGCAACACAGCATTAGATACTAGGATTCTTTACAACACAGCATTAGAGACTAGGATTCTTTACAACACAGCATTAGAGACTAGGATTCTTTGCAACACAGCATTAGACTAGGATTCTTTACAACACAGCATTAGATACTAGGATTCTTTACAACACAGCATTAGATACTAGGATTCTTTACAACACAGCATTAGAGACTAGGATTCTTTACAACACAGCATTAGAGACTAGGATTCTTTGCAACACAGCATTAGATACTAGGATTCTTTACAACACAGCATTAGAGACTAGGATTCTTTGCAACACAGCATTAGAGACTAGGATTCTTTGCAACACAGCATTAGAGACTAGGATTCTTTGCAACACAGCATTAGACTAGGATTCTTTGCTACACAGCATTAGACTAGGATTCTTTGCAACAGCATTAGAGACTAGGATTCTTTGCAACAGCATTAGAGACTAGGATTCTTTACAACAGCATTAGAGACTAGGATTCTTTGCAACAGCATTAGAGACTAGGATTCTTTGCAACACAGCATTAGAGACTAGGATTCTTTGCAACACAGCATTAGAGACTAGGATTCTTTACAACACAGCATTAGAGACTAGGATTCTTTGCAACACAGCATTAGAGACTAGGATTCTTTGCAACACAGCATTAGAGACTAGGATTCTTTGCAACACAGCATTAGAGACTAGGATTCTTTACAACACAGGTGCATTTTTTTTCTCCATTCATTGCGGGGCCTTTGTCTGAGCTCCACTTGTTTTTCTCAGATGTGTGTTCTTGCGTCAGCGCCCTCTAGCGACACAGCAAGTCAACTACAGGTGTTTACCATAAACTGAAATATATTGCAGTATCCCAAGAAATGGCCTGTGTATATGAGACATTTCCGTGGAAGACATGTTCTAAAAGGGGCAGTCAGGTACTGAGAAGTATATAAAAACTAGTGCCAACCAGCCCCAGGGTAGACGTTCATTGTTATTCTAGTTCCTCACCACTGATTTGCTTGTTTTTTTTTAAATACATATTGTAGATACTGAAGCGTTGTGGAATGAAGCCGTCCCTGGGAAACGTGCACAACAGCCCATCTGATTTGGTAGAAAACGTGCACATCTTCACGTCTTTGCTACAACTAGTCACTGTTGTACAAGCCAATTTTTCGATGAGTAATGCACTCACTGGTCCGGGCACTTGTCCAACTCCCAGCTCCCACACACACACACACACACACACACACACACACACACACACACACACACACAGAGAGAGGAAGAATGACAGATGGGGCACGTAGAATATTTATTTTCCCTGTTTGAGTAAAAACATAATATGGACGTGTCATCGTGAGCAAGACCAGCTTTATTAGATAGCCGTTGTGTTCTAATGAAGAAAATCTTGATTAAAAACATTTTAATATTTTAGAATTCCAACAATAAATAAATTACTTTCTCAGTCACTGGGTTCACTCATTGTAAATACATAGGCCTGCAAAATTAAAATTGCTCAGTACATGTCTCGAGAGGTGTATGTTTACCTTACTGACTCTGATAGGAGAATATATAAATATAATCCCTGCATAGTAAAAATCATAATTTACGTATAAAGTATAAATCAGGAAACCAACTGTCATCAGCTTCAATTGGTCTTAACCATTCTTCAATGTTTTCACCAGATCAAAATAAAAGATGAATATCTCGGAAGTATCAATTTGCTAAAGGAGGACATCTATAATGAACCACTTCTGATCGGAGTATTTCCTGATTATAACACCGCCCTTACATCATCTGACTTGAGGGTGCATCCTAAATAGCACCCTATTCTCTATATGCTGCACTACTTGTGACCAGAGCCCTATGGGCCCGGATTTTAAAAAAGAAGAAAAAAGTAGTGCACACTATATAGCAAATAGTGTACCATTTAGGACGTAAGAGGGTAAAAGCAGGAGTCCCTAACAGTGCATTTGTAAAACAGTCAGCTTGTAACAGAGCACAGTCACTTCATGACACATCACCATGATCATCAACAAAGAGGGCATTCATTCTTCCTCAACAAGACTTTAGGTCATTATTCTTCTTCTTCGCCATACGAGATCTCCAACTCAAGGAGAGAGAGTCTGTCCAAGTTTTGGTGTGCAGTGAAGTCACAGTCCCGAATGTTGAAAAGCGTACGTATTTACAGGCAATAAAATTGTTTTTTTTTGCGGTTTCGATATAACTACCTAAAAGAGAGAGCAAAAAACTATTTAGTTTCAACATGTGCACTCTGTTCATGGAACTCATAACTTAGTTATAACATAGTTAGGCCTTCATAACATACATGGGACTCATAACTTAGTTATAACATAGTTAGGTAGGCCTTCATAACATACAGTGGCAAGAAGAAGTGTGTGAACCCTTTGAAATTACCTGTAATTTCTCAAACATTGGTCATCAAATTTGATCTGATCATCTAAGTCACAACAATAGACAAACAGTCTGCTTAAACTAATAACACAAATGGTGTTTTTCTTGTCTATATTGAATACATCATTTAAATAATCACAGTGTAGGTTGGATACAGTATTTGAACCCCCCGAGGCTAATGACTTCTCCAAAAGATAAAACTGGAGTCAGCTAACCTGGAGTCCAATCAATGAGACGAGATTGGAGATGTTGGTTAGAGCTGCCTTGCCCTATAAAAAAACACTCACAAAATGTGAGTTTTCTATTCACAAGAAGCATTGCCTGATGTGACCCATGTCTCGAACAAAAGAGATCTCAGAAGACCTCAGATGAAGAATTGTTGACCTGCATAAAGCTGGAAAGGGTTACACAAGTATCTCTAAAAGCCTTGATGATCATCAGTCCACAGTAAAACAAGATGTCTATAAATGGAGAAAGTTCAGCACTGTTGCTACTCTCCCTAGGAGTGGCTGTTCTGCAAAGATGACTGTAAGAGCAGAGTGCAGAATGCTCAATGAGGTTAAGAAGAATCCTAGAGTGTCAGCTAAAGACTTACAGAAATCTCTGGAACATGCTAACATCTCTGTTGACGAGTCTACGATACATAAAACACTAAACAAGAATGGTGTTGATGGGAGGACACCACGGAAGAAGCCACTGCTGTCCAATAAAAACAAGTTTGCATAATTGCACCTGGATGTTCCACAGCGGTACTGGAAATATATTCTGTGGACAGATGAAACTACAGTTGAGTTGTTTGGAAGGAAACACACCACACTTATGTGTGGAGAACAAAAAGCACACCAACATCAAAACCTCATCCCAACTGTAAAGTCTGGTGGAGGGAGCATCACGGTTTGGGGCTGCTTTGCTGCCTCAGGGCCTGGACAGCTTGCTATCATCAACGGAAAAATGAATTCCCAAGTTTATCAAGACATTTTGCAGGAGAACGTAAGGCTATCTGTCCGCCAATTGAAGCTCAACAGAAGTTGGGTGATGCAACAGGACAACGACCCAAAACACAGAAGTAGATCAACAACAGAATGGCTTCAACAGAAGAAAATACGCCTTCTGGAGTGGCCCAGTCAGAGTCCTGACCTCAACCCGATTGAGATGCTGTGGCATGACCTCAAGAGAGCAGTTCACACCAGAAATCATTATTGCTGAACAATTTTGTAAAGAGGAATGGTCCAAAATTCCTCCTGACCGTTGTGCAGGTCTGATCCACAACTACAGAAAACGTTTGGTTGAGGTTATTACTGCCAAAGGAGGGTCAACCAGTTATTAAATCCAAGGGTTCACATTCTTTTTCCAACCTGCACTGTGAATGTTTACACGGTGTTTTCAATGAAGACATGAAAACATAGAATTGTTTGTGTGTTATTAGTTTAAGCAGACTGTGTTTGTCTGTTGTTGTGACCTAGATGAAGATCAGATCACATTTTATGACTAATTTATGCAGAAATCCAGGTATTTCCAAAGGGTTCACATACTTTTACTTGCCATTGTACATAGTTCAGTAGGACTTCATAACTGACCCAATGGGGACACTACAACAACGGAGCCTTATATAGAGACAGACTGTGGCACCCTATTGAGTCCATAATGGCATCCTATTCCCTATAGTGTCCTATGGGCCCTGGTCAAAAGTAGTGTACTGGAAAGGGAATAGGGTGCCATATGGGTTGTTTTAGTGGTGAGCTCTTACCTATCAGTGTGGCGATCAACAGCCTTCCTTTATATTTAACCACCCAAGGAAACGGAGATGTCAGACAGCCTGGAGCAGCTCGGTGTGCCCATCTTCTGAGCCCTCTGGTACAACTCATTGTCTCCAAAATAGCGAGCTCGATACAGCAGGCCCTCCTCTGGAACACAACAACAAAGTACAATGGCTCAGTCCCCAATATTTCCCAGAAGTCTGCGCTCCCTGTCGTGGATTTAAAAGCATATGATTGTTGTAAGCATTGTCTGGAGTGAGTTTCCACTATCGTTAAATCCATGCAAGAAAGTGAGCAAGTGGACACCTTGGGAGAAGGGAGCAGAACTGTGATGTAGTCTAAGACAAACGCCTACTTGGGCATCCAGTACAATACAAGTTAAATAAGATAACAGGAAGTACAATACAAGTTCAATAAGATAACAGGAAGTACAATTCAAGTTCAATAAGATAACAGGAAGTACAATACAAGTTCAATAAGATAACAGGAAGTACAATAGAGAGGCTGCTGAAAAGAGGATCCTAATTCCTTTGGATTTTGCCCAGACAACCAATCATCTGAATGATGTGTTGTAAAACTGTTGTGTGTCTTTCCCCCTGCCATGGAAACAGCGGTGGCTGGCACTTTAAAATAGGAGGACAGGCTGATTGTAATGACTGGAACAGAATAAATGGAATTGTACCATTCCTAGGGTCAGAGAAAATCCTTGAGAATGTTGAGAATGAGGACGGAATCACGGAATCCAGACATTAAAATGGAATCCAACAATGTATTGAACTTATTAAGGAATCAAGTATATTAATTAAAAATTAAGTTTATCATAAGACATGAACAGAATGAATCAGTGATTGTTATTTCCTGCAACTTTCTGAAGAGCCAATGAGAATTCCCCGTCTGTATGTGTGGTGTGTCGCCGTTAGCGATGCTGCTAATGAATGGTCTTTCTGGACATGGGAAAGCCTTTCCTTATCCAAAATCCTCCTCACATTAAATGTCATCTAGGAAGCAGGCTACCTGGCAGAACCATATGAGGATGATTATTGTGGCTGTTGATTACTGGAATTAAAATGGTAACTACACCCAAACATTATCAACATTATCCCAGACCTAAAGTGTTCTCCTGATGTGGTTTAAGCATTGTTGTGGACTTAAGTGATAGAGAGCAAAAACATGAAACTGTAGGAAATTGAAACCTGGGAAAACAAAATGGCAAAACAAATATATATATATTTTTAGGTCCCTACATTCCATTCACTATTTCAGCCATTATTATGAGCCGTCCTCCCATCACCAGCCTCCTCTGCATGTGAAGTAGTGCTATTTCTTCACAGAGGATATCGCTTTCTGGTACTGTGTTATCCATGTTACGTTACAGCAAACAGGACACAACCGGTAAAGGTCAGATCAGAACACCTGAAGCCTCCTAACTAAACCATTAAAACACTCCTCCAGGACACATTCATTTTAAAGTAGCCAGCCACGTGGAATTGACCGCAGGGCTCTCCAGAGGGTGGTACGGTCTGCACAACGCATCACAGGGGGCAAACTACCTGCCCTCCAGGACTCCTACACCACCCGATGTCACAGGAAGGCCATAAAAATCATCCAGGACAATAACCACCCGAGCCACAGCCTGTTCACCCCGCTACCATCCAGAAGGAGAGGTCAGTACAGGTGCATCAATGCTGGGACCGAGAGACTGAATAACAGCTTCTGTCTCGAGGCCATCAGACTGTTAACCAGCCGTCACTAACACAGAGAGACTGAATAACAGCTTCTGTCTCGAGGCCATCAGACTGTTAACCAGCCGTCACTAACACAGAGAGACTGAATAACAGCTTCTGTCTCGAGGCCATCAGACTGTTAACCAGCCGTCACTAACACAGAGAGACTGAATAACAGCTTCTGTCTCGAGGCCATCAGACTGTTAAACAGCCGTCACTAACACAGAGAGACTGAATAACAGCTTCTATCTCAAGGCCATCAGACTGTTAACCAGCCATCACTAACACAGAGACTGAATAACAGCTTCTATCTCGAGGCCATCAGACTGTTAAACAGCCGTCACTAACACAGAGAGACTGAATAACAGCTTCTATCTCAAGGCCATCAGACTGTTAACCAGCCGTCACTAACACAGAGAGACTGAATAACAGCTTCTATCTCGAGGCCATCAGACTGTTAAACAGCCGTCACTAACACAGAGAGACTGAATAACAGCTTCTATCTCGAGGCCATTAGACTGTTAACCAGCCGTCACTAACACAGAGAGACTGAATAACAGCTTCTGTCTCGAGGCCATCAGACTGTTAACCAGCCGTCACTAACACAGAGAGACTGAATAACAGCTTCTATCTCGAGGCCATCAGACTGTTAACCAGCCGTCACTAACACAGAGAGGCTGAATAACAGCTTCTATCTCGAGGCCATCAGACTGTTAACCAGCCGTCACTAACACAGAGAGGCTGAATAACAGCTTCTATCTCAAGGCCATCAGACTGTTAACCAGCCGTCACTAACACAGTGAGGCTGCTGCCCTACTACACACAGACTTGAAATCACTGGCCACTTTAATAATGGAACACTAGTCACTTTATGTTGACATATTTTGCATGACTCGTCTCATTTGTACATACTGTATTCTATCCTAGTCTACGTCGCTCTGACATGACTCGTCTCATTTGTACATACTGTATTCTATCCTAGTCTACGTCGCTCTGACATGGCTCGTCTCATTTGTACATACTGTATTCTATCCTAGTCTACGTCGCTCTGACATGGCTCGTCTCATTTGTACATACTGTATTCTATCCTAGTCTACGTGGCTCTGACATGGCTCGTCTCATTTGTACATACTGTATTCTATACTAGTCTACGTCGCTCTGACATGACTCGTCTCATTTGTACATACTGTATTCTATCCTAGTCTACGTCGCTCTGACATGACTCGTCTCATTTGTACATACTGTATTCTATCCTAGTCTACGTCGCTCTGACATGACTCGTCTCATTTGTACATACTGTATTCTATCCTAGTCTACGTCGCTCTGACATGACTCGTCTCATTTGTACATACTGTATTCTACCCTAGTCTACGTCGCTCTGACATGACTCGTCTCATTTGTACATACTGTATTCTATCCTAGTCTACGTCCCTCTGACATGACTCGTCTCATTTGTACATACTGTATTCTATCCTAGTCTACGTCGCTCTGACATGACTCGTCTCATTTGTACATACTGTATTCTATCCTAGTCTACGTCGCTCTGACATGACTCGTCTCATTTGTACATACTGTATTCTATCCTAGTCTACGTCGCTCTGACATGGCTCGTCTCATTTGTACATACTGTATTCTATCCTAGTCTACGTCGCTCTGACATGACTCGTCTCATTTGTACATACTGTATTCTATCCTAGTCTACGTCGCTCTGACATGACTCGTCTCATTTGTACATACTGTATTCTATCCTAGTCTACGTCGCTCTGACATGACTCGTCTCATTTGTACATACTGTATTCTATCCTAGTCTACGTCGCTCTGACATGACTCGTCTCATTTGTACATACTGTATTCTATCCTAGTCTACGTCGCTCTGACATGACTCGTCTCATTTGTACATACTGTATTCTATACTAGTCTACGTCGCTCTGACATGACTCGTCTCATTTGTACATACTGTATTCTATCCTAGTCTACGTCGCTCTGACATGACTCGTCTCATTTGTACATACTGTATTCTATCCTAGTCTACGTCGCTCTGACATGACTCGTCTCATTTGTACATACTGTATTCTATCCTAGTCTACATGACTCGTCTCATTTGACATGATTCTATCTAGTCTACGTCTGACATGACTCGTCTCATTTGTACATACTGTATTCTATCCTAGTCTACGTCGCTCTGACATGACTCGTCTCATTTGTACATACTGTATTCTATCCTAGTCTACGTCGCTCTGACATGACTCGTCTCATTTGTACATACTGTATTCTATCCTAGTCTACGTCGCTCTGACATGACTCGTCTCATTTGTACATACTGTATTCTATCCTAGTCTATCCTGTGACTATTTGTACATACTGTATTCTATCCTAGTCTACGTCGCTCTGACATGACTCGTCTCATTTGTACATACTGTATTCTATCCTAGTCTACGTCGCTCTGACATGACTCGTCTCATTTGTACATACTGTATTCTATCCTAGTCTACGTCGCTCTGACATGACTCGTCTCATTTGTACATACTGTATTCTATCCTAGTCTACGTCGCTCTGACATGACTGACATGACTCGTCTCATTTGTACATACTGTATTCTATCCTAGTCTACGTCGCTCTGACATGACTCGTCTCATTTGTACATACTGTATTCTATCCTAGTCTACGTCGCTCTGACATGACTCGTCTCATTTGTACATACTGTATTCTATCCTAGTCTACGTCGCTCTGACATGACTCGTCTCATTTGTACATACTGTATTCTATCCTAGTCTACGTCGCTCTGACATGACTCGTCTCATTTGTACATACTGTATTCTATCCTAGTCTACGTCGCTCTGACATGACTCGTCTCATTTGTACATACTGTATTCTATCCTAGTCTACGTCGCTCTGACATGGCTTGTCTCATTTGTACATACTGTATTCTATCCTAGTCTACGTCGCTCTGACATGACTCGTCTCATTTGTACATACTGTATTCTATCCTAGTCTACGTCGCTCTGACATGGCTTGTCTCATTTGTACATACTGTATTCTATCCTAGTCTACGTCGCTCTGACATGGCCCGTCCATATATTTATATATTCTTCATTCCTTTACTTTAGATGTGTGTGTATTGTTAGATATTACTGCACTGTTAGAAACACAAGCATTTCACTAAATCCGCAATAACATCTGCTAAACACGTGTACGTGACCAATAACATCTGCTAAACACGTGTACGTGACCAATAACATCTGCTAAACACGTGTACGTGACCAATAACATCTGCTAAACACGTGTACGTGACCAATAACATCTGCTAAACATGTGTAAGAAACATACTGCTTGTTAAGAAAAATAACATCTGCTTCCAGCAGCTGTGTCTAAGAGTATGGTGCTGGGGTTGTGGGTTCGATTCCCACACGGATCAACATACTGAATTAGGTGTCAAGTCCACGTTGACCGTTCTGGAAGTGTCTGCTAAATGACCATGTTATTCTCACACTACAAAGCTAAACGTACTCTGTTGTTTCTGACTTGCTTCCAGCAGCTGTAGTTCAAGAGTATGGTGCTGGGGTTGTGGGTTCGATTCTACACGGAGACAGTCCACGTTGACCGTTCTGGAAGTGTCTGCTAAATGACCATGTTATTCTCACACTACAAAGTATGGTGCTGGGGTTGTGGGTTCGATTCCCACACGGATCAACATACTGAATTAGGTGTCACAGTCCACGTTGACCGTTCTGGAAGTGTCTGCTAAATGACCATGTTATTCTCACACTACAAAGTGAATGTACTCTGTTGTTTCTGCTTCCAGCAGCTGTAGTTCTAAGAGTATGGTGCTGGGGTTGTGGGTTCGATTCCCACACGGATCAACATACTGAATTAGGTGTCACAGTCCACGTTGACCGTTCTGGAAGTGTCTGCTAAATGACCATGTTATTCTCACACTACAAAGTGAACGTACTCTGTTGTTTCTGCTTCCAGCAGCTGTGGCTCTAAGAGTATGGTGCTGGGGTTGTGGGTTCGATTCCCACACGGATCAACATACTGAATTAGGTGTCACAGTCCACGTTGACCGTTCTGGAAGTGTCGGCTAAATGACCATGTTATTCTCACACTACAAAGTGAACGTACTCTGTTGTTTCTGCTTCCAGCAGCTGTAGTTCTAAGAGTATGGTGCTGGGGTTGTGGGTTCGATTCCCACACGGATCAACATACTGAATTAGGTGTCACAGTCCACGTTGACCGTTCTGGAAGTGTCTGCTAAATGACCATGTTATTCTCACACTACAAAGTGAACGTACTCTGTTGTTTCTGCTTCCAGCAGCTGTAGTTCTAAGAGTATGGTGCTGGGGTTGTGGGTTCGATTCCCACACGGATCAACATACTGAATTAGGTGTCACAGTCCACGTTGACCGTTCTGGAAGTGTCTGCTAAATGACCATGTTATTCTCACACTACAAAGTGAATGTACTCTGTTGTTTCTGCTTCCAGCAGCTGTAGTTCTAAGAGTATGGTGCTGGGGTTGTGGGTTCGATTCCCACACGGATCAACATACTGAATTAGGTGTCACAGTCCACGTTGACCGTTCTGGAAGTGTCTGCTAAATGACCATGTTATTCTCACACTACAAAGTGAACGTACTCTGTTGTTTCTGCTTCCAGCAGCTGTGGCTCTAAGAGTATGGTGCTGGGGTTGTGGGTTCGATTCCCACACGGATCAACATACTGAATTAGGTGTCACAGTCCACGTTGACCGTTCTGGAAGTGTCTGCTAAATGACCATGTTATTCTCACACTACAAAGTGAACGTACTCTGTTGTTTCTGCTTCCAGCAGCTGTAGTTCTAAGAGTATGGTGCTGGGGTTGTGGGTTCGATTCCCACACGGATCAACATACTGAATTAGGTGTCACAGTCCACGTTGACCGTTCTGGAAGTGTCTGCTAAATGACCATGTTATTCTCACACTACAAAGTGAATGTACTCTGTTGTTTCTGCTTCCAGCAGCTGTAGTTCTAAGAGTATGGTGCTGGGGTTGTGGGTTCGATTCCCACACGGATCAACATACTGAATTAGGTGTCACAGTCCACGTTGACCGTTCTGGAAGTGTCTGCTAAATGACCATGTTATTCTCACACTACAAAGTGAACGTACTGTTGTTTCTCCTTCCAGCAGCTGTGGCTCTAAGAGTTTCTGCTTCCAGCAGCTGTGGCTCTAAGAGTATGGTGCTGGGGTTGTGGGTTCGATTCCCACACGGATTAACATACTGAATTAGGTGTCACTGTCCACGTTGACCGTTCTGGAAGTGTCTGCTAAATGACCATGTTATTCTCACACTACAAAGTGAATGTACTCTGTTGTTTCTGCTTCCAGCAGCTGTGGCTCTAAGAGTATGGTGCTGGGGTTGTGGGTTCGATTCCCACACGGATCAACATACTGAATTAGGTGTCACAGTCCACGTTGACCGTTCTGGAAGTGTCGGCTAAATGACCATGTTATTCTCACACTACAAAGTGAACGTACTCTGTTGTTTCTGCTTCCAGCAGCTGTAGTTCTAAGAGTATGGTGCTGGGGTTGTGGGTTCGATTCCCACACGGATCAACATACTGAATTAGGTGTCACTGTCCACGTTGACCGTTCTGGAAGTGTCTGCTAAATGACCATGTTATTCTCACACTACAAAGTGAACGTACTCTGTTGTTTCTGCTTCCAGCAGCTGTAGTTCTAAGAGTATGGTGCTGGGGTTGTGGGTTCGATTCCCACACGGATCAACATACTGAATTAGGTGTCACAGTCCACGTTGACCGTTCTGGAAGTGTCTGCTAAATGACCATGTTATTCTCACACTACAAAGTGAACGTACTCTGTTGTTTCTGCTTCCAGCAGCTGTAGTTCTAAGAGTATGGTGCTGGGGTTGTGGGTTCGATTCCCACACGGATCAACATACTGAATTAGGTGTCACAGTCCACGTTGACCATTCTGGAAGTGTCTGCTAAATGACCATGTTATTCTCACACTACAAAGTGAACGTACTCTGTTGTTTCTGCTTCCAGCAGCTGTAGTTCTAAGAGTATGGTGCTGGGGTTGTGGGTTCGATTCCCACACGGATCAACATACTGAATTAGGTGTCACAGTCCACGTTGACCGTTCTGGAAGTGTCTGCTAAATGACCATGTTATTCTCACACTACAAAGTAAACGTACTCTGTTGTTTCTGCTTCCAGCAGCTGTAGTTCTAAGAGTATGGTGCTGGGGTTGTGGGTTCGATTCCCACACGGATCAACATACTGAATTAGGTGTCACAGTCCACGTTGACCGTTCTGGAAGTGTCTGCTAAATGACCATGTTATTCTCACACTACAAAGTGAATGTACTCTGTTGTTTCTGCTTCCAGCAGCTGTAGTTCTAAGAGTATGGTGCTGGGGTTGTGGGTTCTAAGATTCCCCCACACGGATCAACATACTGAATTAGGTGTCACAGTCCACGTTGACCGTTCTGGAAGTGTCTGCTAAATGACCATGTTATTCTCACACTACAAAGTGAACGTACTCTGTTGTTTCTGCTTCCAGCAGCTGTAGTTCTAAGAGTATGGTGCTGGGGTTGTGGGTTCGATTCCCACACGGATCAACATACTGAATTAGGTGTCACAGTCCACGTTGACCGTTCTGGAAGTGTCTGCTAAATGACCATGTTATTCTCACACTACAAAGTGAATGTACTCTGTTGTTTCTGCTTCCAGCAGCTGTAGTTCTAAGAGTATGGTGCTGGGGTTGTGGGTTCGATTCCCACACGGATCAACATACTGAATTAGGTGTCACAGTCCACGTTGACCGTTCTGGAAGTGTCTGCTAAATGACCATGTTATTCTCACACTACAAAGTGAACGTAGTTGTTTCTGCTTCCAGCAGCTGTGGCTCTAAGAGTATGGTGCTGGGGTTGTGGGTTCGATTCCCACACGGATCAACATACTGAATTAGGTGTCACTGTCCACGTTGACCGTTCTGGAAGTGTCTGCTAAATGACCATGTTATTCTCACACTACAAAGTGAATGTACTCTGTTGTTTCTGCTTCCAGCAGCTGTAGTTCTAAGAGTATGGTGCTGGGGTTGTGGGTTCGATTCCCACACGGATCAACATACTGAATTAGGTGTCACAGTCCACGTTGACCGTTCTGGAAGTGTCTGCTAAATGACCATGTTATTCTCACACTACAAAGTGAACGTACTCTGTTGTTTCTCCTTCCAGCAGTTGTTTCTGAGGTTGGAGATGTAGTCATCCTCCACACTCCTCTCCACAGTCTTCAGATTCAGTCCGTTGTACTCCCTGGAGAAGTGGTCTCCCACATAGTAGGGCACCCTCAAGGTCTCCGTGTACCTCTTGTGGGTGTGTCCAATAGACCTGAATTTGATGGAGATAGAAACAGAGACAGCGAGACAGAGAAAGAGACACCAGACAGAGAGACAGAGAAATACAGACAGACAGCAAGAGATACAGACAGAGACAGCAAGACAGAGAGAGATACAGAGAAAGACAGAGAAAGAGAGAGATACAGAGAAAGACAGAGAAAGAGAGAGATACAGAGAGACAGAGAAAGAGAGAGATACAGAGAGACAGAGAAAGAGAGAGATAAAGAGAGAGAGAGATACAGAGAAACAGAGAAAGAGAGAGATACAGAGAGACAGAGAAAGAGAGAGATACAGAGAGACAGAGAAAGAGAGAGATAAAGAGAGAGAGAGATACAGAGAAAGAGAGAGAGAGATACAGAGAAAGACAGAAAGAGAGAGAGAGATACAGAGAAAGACAGAAAGAGAGAGAGAGATAGAGAGAGACAGAGTAAAGAGATACAGAGAAACAGAGAAACAGAGAGACAGAAAGAGAGAGAAAGACAGAGATACAGAGAGACAGAGAAAGACAGAAAGAGAGAGATAGAGAGAGAGATACAGAGACAGACAGAAAGAGAGAGAGAGAGAGAGAGATACAGAGAAAGACACAGAGAAAGAGAGAGAGAGAGAGAGAGAGAGAGAGAGAGAGAGAGAGAGATACAGAGAAAGACACAGAGAAAGACAGAGAGTGATACAGAGAGACAGAAAGACAGAGAGAGAGCAGTGAGTGAATTTTTATTTTAGTTTTATTTAACTAGGCAAGTCAGTTAAGAACAAATTCTTATTTATATTGACAGCCGACCAGGGAACAGTGGGTTAACTGCCTTGTTCAGGGGCAGAATGACAGAATGACAGATTTTTTTTTTTTTTTTTTACCTTGTCAGCTCGGGGAATCGATCTTGCAACCTTTCAGTTACTGGCCCAACGCTCTAACCACTAGGCTACCTGCTGGTTACTGGCCCAACGCTCTAACCACTAGGCTACCTGCTGGTTACTGGCCCAACGCTCTAACCACTAGGCTACCTGCTGGTTACTGGCCCAACGCTCTAACCACTAGGCTACCTGCTGGTTACTGGCCCAACGCTCTAACCACTAGGCTACCTGCTGGTTACTGGCCCAACGCTCTAACCACTAGGCTACCTGCTGGTTACTGGCCCAACGCGCTAACCACTAGGCTACCTGCTGGTTACTGGCCCAACGCTCTAACCACTAGGCTACCTGCTGGTTACTGGCCCAACGCTCTAACCACTAGGCTACCTGCTGGTTACTGGCCCAACGCTCTAACCACTAGGCTACCTGCTGGTTACTGGCCCAACGCTCTAACCACTAGGCTACCTGCTGGTTACTGGCCCAACGCTCTAACCACTAGGCTACCTGCTGGTTACTGGCCCAACGCTCTAACCACTAGGCTACCTGCTGGTTACTGGCCCAACGCTCTAACCACTAGGCTACCTGCTGGTTACTGGCCCAACGCTCTAACCACTAGGCTACCTGCTGGTTACTGGCCCAACGCTCTAACCACTAGGCAACCTGCTGGTTACTGGCCCAACGCTCTAACCACTAGGCTACCTGCTGGTTACTGGCCCAACGCTCTAACCACTAGGCTACCTGCTGGTTACTGGCCCAACGCTCTAACCACTAGGCTACCTGCTGGTTACTGGCCCAACGCTCTAACCACTAGGCTACCTGCTGGTTACTGGCCCAACGCTCTAACCACTAGGCTACCTGCTGGTTACTGGCCCAACGCTCTAACCACTAGGCTACCTGCTGGTTACTGGCCCAACGCTCTAACCACTAGGCTACCTGCTGGTTACTGGCCCAACGCTCTAACCACTAGGCTACCTGCTGGTTACTGGCCCAACGCTCTAACCACTAGGCTACCTGCTAGTTACTGGCCCAATGCTCTAACCACTAGGCTACCTGCTAGTTACTGGCCCAACGCTCTAACCACTAGGCTACCTGCTAGTTAATGACCTAATGCTCTAACCACTAGGCTACCTGCTAGTTAATGGCCTAATGCTCTAACCACTAGGCTACATGCCATCCCAGTGAAGCAGCTTCACATGATCCAACCCACCAACACCAATCCCTTCAACTACTCTCTGACACGATCACTATAGTCTCCCACACGACAGTAGCAGTGGTGATAACAGACAGACAGAGGAGTAGGGTATTGGTGGTGATAGCCTGGTGGTTAGGTGCGCAGGGCCAGTAACCAAAAGGTTGCTGGATCGAATCCCGGAGTTGACATGGTAAAAATCTGTCGTTCTGCCCCTGAGCAAGACAGTTAACCCACTGTTCCCCGGGCGCCGATGACGTGGATGTTGATTAAGGTAGCTCCCCCGCACCTCTCTGATTCAGAGGGGTTGGGTTAAATAAGGATGACACATCTCAGTTGAATACATTCAGTTGTACAACTGACGAGGGATCACACTTTCCCTTATTGCACAAGTTGACTGCAGGTATTCATTTAAAAAGTAGCTACAAATATTCACATGAAATGACAAATAAATAGTTTTGACGGTATTGAAAAACCATACCGTGGCTTTTTCCAAATACCCTGGTATACTGCCCAAGCCTGCCAGCAATCACCGGGCCTTAACCACGGGCCAGCCATCACCGGGCCTTAACCACGGGCCAGCCATCACCGGGCCTTAACCACGGGCCAGCCATCACCGGGCCTTAACCACGGGCCAGCCATCACCGGGCCTTAACCACGGGCCAGCCATCACCGGGCCTTAACCACGGGCCAGCCATCACCGGGCCTTAACCACGGGCCAGCCATCACCGGGCCTTAACCACGGGCCAGCCATCACCGGGCCTTAACCACGGGCCAGCCATCACCGGGCCTTAACCACGGGCCAGCCATCACCGGGCCTTAACCACGGGCCAGCCATCACCGGGCCTTAACCACGGGCCAGCCATCACCGGGCCTTAACCACGGGCCAAAGAGCCCCTGTGACGACTACTTTCCCCTAAAGTCAATCTATGACCTGTGACCTCCCTAAAGACTACCAGGCGGTGTCCCAAATGGCACCCTCGTCCCTATTTAGTGTCCTACCATTGAACAGAGCCTATAGGGATAATGCACTATATAGGGAATAGCAGGATAACATAGCAACTGGAGGATAATCCGTCCCATCAAAGACAGTTCAGCATTTTGTAATACAAGGAAAGAAGACTCATCAAATGATTGCATTATTCTGGGGGAAGTTGTGTAATAATTCAGCATAGTCACATGTATGACTATAGGAGTTTAAGACCGCACAGCTAGGGTTGCAAAACTCTGGTAAATTTTCCAAAATTCCAGATTTCCATTAATCCTGGTTGGAACATTCCCAAAAATCTCTCTCATCGTCACTCAATGCCTAGGTTTACCTCCACTGTACTCACATCCTGCCATACCCTCGTCTGTACATTATGCCTTGAATCTATTCTTCCACGCTCAGAAATCTGCTCCTTTTACTCTGTTCTGAACGCACTAGATGACCAGTTCTTACAGCTTTTAGCCATACCCTTATCCTACTCCTCCTCTGTTCCTCTGGTGATGTAGAGGTTAACCCAGGCCCTGCAGCCCCCAGCACCACTCCCATTCCCCAGGCGCTCTCATTTGTTGACTTCTGTAACCGTAAAAACCTTGGTTTCATGCATGTTAACATCAGAAGCCTCCTCCCCAAGTTTGTTTTATTCACTGCTTTAGCACACTCTGCCAACCTGGATGTTCTAGCCATGTCTCAATCCTGGCTTAGGAAGACCACCAAAACCCCTGAAATTTCCATCCCTAACTATAACACTTTCCGACAAGATAGAACTGCCAAAGGGGGCGGTGTTGCAATCTACTGCAGAGGTAGCCTGCAGAGTTCTGTCTTACTATCCAGGTCTGTGCCCAAAACGAATCGAGCTTCTAAAAATCCACCTTTCCAGAAACAAGTCTCTCACCGTTGCCGCTTGTTACAGACCCCCCTCAGCCCCCAGCTGTGCCCTGGACACCATATGTGAATTGATTGCCCCAGTCTATCTTCTGAGTTCGTACTGTTAGGTGACCTAAATTGGGATATGCTTAACACCCCGGCCATCCTATGATCTAAACTAGATGCCCTCAATCTCACACAAATTATCAAGGAACCTACCGGGTACAACCCTAAATCCATAATCATGGGCACCCTCTTAGATATCATCCTGACCAGCAGGTAACCTATGATGAAAATTCGCAGGCCTCATCTTTTTAAGTGGGAGAACTTGCACAATTGGTGGCCGACTAAATACTTTTTTGCCCCACTGTATATCTCACTGGTCACCCCCAAAGCCAACACCTCCTTTGGCCGCCTTTCCTTCCAGTTCTCTGCTGCCAATGACTGGAACGAATTGCAGAAATTACTGAAGCTGGAGACTTATAGCTCCCTCTCTAAATGTAAGCATCAGCTGTCAGAGCAGCTCACCGATCACTGTACTTGTACACAGCCAATCTGTAAATAGCACACCCAACTACCTCATCCCCATATTGTTATTTATCTTCTTGCTCTTTTGCACCCCAGTATCTCTACTTGAACGTCATCTGCAAATCGATCACTCCAGTGTTGATGCTAAATTGTAATTATTTTGCCTCTATGGCCTACTTATTGCCTTACCTCTCTAATCTTCTACATTTGCACACACTGTATATAGATTTTATCTATTGTGTTATTGACTGTACGTTTGTTTATCCCATGTGTAACTCTGTTTTTGTTTTTGTCGCACTGCTTTGCTTTATCTTGGGCAGGTCGCAGTTGTAAATGAGAACTTGTTATCAACTGACCTACCTGGTTATATAAAAGGTGAAATAAATAAAGACCAGGCTACTCCATGAGGTGATTATCCAAGTGTGTGTGTGGGGGGGGGTCATGGGTTAGACTCACGGCCTGAAGCTGAGGCTGTAGGGGGCGGCGGCGACCATCATCTGACTGAGAGCTGACACAACCACTAGGATGACTATGGGCAGCAGCTGGACAAAGAGCGCAAAGCCTCCCTGAAAATCACAACACACAGGTTAGTTAGACAACAACAACCTGACATGGTAAACTATACAGGTTAGTTAGACAACAACAACCTGACATGGTAAACTATACAGGTTAGTTAGACAACAACAACAACCTGACATGGTAAACTATACAGGTTAGTTAGACAACAACAACAACCTGACATGGTAAACTATACAGGTTAGTTAGACAACAACAACAACCTGACATGGTAAACTATACAGGTTAGTTAGACAACAACAACAACCTGACATGGTAAACTATACAGGTTAGTTAGACAACAACAACAACCTGACATGGTAAACTATACAGGTTAGTTAGACAACAACAACCTGACATGGTAAACTATACAGGTTAGTTAGACAACAACAACCTGACATGGTAAACTATACAGGTTAGTTAGACAACAACAACCTGACATGGTAAACTATACAGGTTAGTTAGACAACAACAACCTGACATGGTAAACAACCTGATAAACTAGGTTAGTTAGACAACAACAACCTGACATGGTAAACTATACAGGTTAGTTAGACAACAACAACCTGACATGGTAAACTATACAGGTTAGTTAGACAACAACAACAACCTGACATGGTAAACTATACAGGTTAGTTAGACAACAACAACAACCTGACATGGTAAACTATACAGGTTAGTTAGACAACAACAACAACCTGACATGGTAAACTATACAGGTTAGTTAGACAACAACAACAACCTGACATGGTAAACTATACAGGTTAGTTAGACAACAACAACAACCTGACATGGTAAACTATACAGGTTAGTTAGACAACAACAACAACCTGACATGGTAAACTATACAGGTTAGTTAGACAACAACAACAACCTGACATGGTAAACTATACAGGTTAGTTAGACAACAACAACAACCTGACATGGTAAACTATACAGGTTAGTTAGACAACAACAACAACCTGACATGGTAAACTATACAGGTTAGTTAGACAACAACAACCTGACATGGTAAACTATACAGGTTAGTTAGACAACAACAACCTGACATGGTAAACTATACAGGTTAGTTAGACAACAACAACCTGACATGGTAAACTATACAGGTTAGTTAGACAACAACAACAATGGTAAACTATACTGACATGGTAAACTATACAGGTTAGTTAGACAACAACAACAACCTGACATGGTAAACTATACAGGTTAGTTAGACAACAACAACAACCTGACATGGTAAACTATACAGGTTAGTTAGACAACAACAACAACCTGACATGGTAAACTATACAGGTTAGTTAGACAACAACAACCTGACATGGTAAACTATACAGGTTAGTTAGACAACAACAACCTGACATGGTAAACTATACAGGTTAGTTAGACAACAACAACAACCTGACATGGTAAACTATACAGGTTAGTTAGACAACAACAACAACCTGACATGGTAAACTATACAGGTTAGTTAGACAACAACAACAACCTGACATGGTAAACTATACAGGTTAGTTAGACAACAACAACAACCTGACATGGTAAACTATACAGGTTAGTTAGACAACAACAACAACCTGACATGGTAAACTATACAGGTTAGTTAGACAACAACAACCTGACATGGTAAACTATACAGGTTAGTTAGACAACAACAACAACTGACATGGTAAACTATACAGGTTAGTTAGACAACAACAACCTGACATGGTAAACTATACAGGTTAGTTAGACAACAACAACCTGACATGGTAAACTATACAGGTTAGTTAGACAACAACAACCTGACATGGTAAACTATACAGGTTAGTTAGACAACAACAACAACCTGACATGGTAAACTATACAGGTTAGTTAGACAACAACAACAACCTGACATGGTAAACTATACAGGTTAGTTAGACAACAACCTGACATGGTAAACTATACAGGTTAGTTAGACAACAACAACAACCTGACATGGTAAACTATACAGGTTAGTTAGACAACAACAACAACCTGACATGGTAAACTATACAGGTTAGTTAGACAACAACCTGACATGGTAAACTATACAGGTTAGTTAGACAACAACAACAACCTGACATGGTAAACTATACAGGTTAGTTAGACAACAACAACAACCTGACATGGTAAACTATACAGGTTAGTTAGACAACAACAACCTGACATGGTAAACTATACAGGTTAGTTAGACAACAACAACAACCTGACATGGTAAACTATACAGGTTAGTTAGACAACAACAACAACCTGACATGGTAAACTATACAGGTTAGTTAGACAACAACAACAACCTGACATGGTAAACTATACAGGTTAGTTAGACAACAACAACAACCTGACATGGTAAACTATACAGGTTAGTTAGACAACAACAACCTGACATGGTAAACTATACAGGTTAGTTAGACAACAACAACAACCTGACATGGTAAACTATACAGGTTAGTTAGACAACAACAACAACCTGACATGGTAAACTATACAGGTTAGTTAGACAACAACAACCTGACATGGTAAACTATACAGGTTAGTTAGACAACAACAACAACCTGACATGGTAAACTATACAGGTTAGTTAGACAACAACAACAACCTGACATGGTAAACTATACAGGTTAGTTAGACAACAACAACCTGACATGGTAAACTATACAGGTTAGTTAGACAACAACAACAACCTGACATGGTAAACTATACAGGTTAGTTAGACAACAACAACCTGACATGGTAAACTATACAGGTTAGTTAGACAACAACCTGACATGGTAAACTATACAGGTTAGTTAGACAACAACAACCTGACATGGTAAACTATACAGGTTAGTTAGACAACAACAACCTGACATGGTAAACTATACAGGTTAGTTAGACAACAACAACAACCTGACATGGTAAACTATACAGGTTAGTTAGACAACAACAACAACCTGACATGGTAAACTATACAGGTTAGTTAGACAACAACAACAACAACCTGACATGGTAAACTATACAGGTTAGTTAGACAACAACAACCTGACATGGTAAACTATACAGGTTAGTTAGACAACAACAACCTGACATGGTAAACTATACAGGTTAGTTAGACAACAACAACCTGACATGGTAAACTATACAGGTTAGTTAGACAACAACAACCTGACATGGTAAACTATACAGGTTAGTTAGACAACAACAACCTGACATGGTAAACTATACAGGTTAGTTAGACAACAACAACCTGACATGGTAAACTATACAGGTTAGTTAGACAACAACAACCTGACATGGTAAACTATACAGGTTAGTTAGACAACAACAACCTGACATGGTAAACTATACAGGTTAGTTAGACAACAACAACCTGACATGGTAAACTATACAGGTTAGTTAGACAACAACAACCTGACATGGTAAACTATACAGGTTAGTTAGACAACAACAACCTGACATGGTAAACTATACAGGTTAGTTAGACAACAACAACCTGACATGGTAAACTATACAGGTTAGTTAGACAACAACAACCTGACATGGTAAACTATACAGGTTAGTTAGACAACAACAACCTGACATGGTAAACTATACAGGTTAGTTAGACAACAACAACCTGACATGGTAAACTATACAGGTTAGTTAGACAACAACAACCTGACATGGTAAACTATACAGGTTAGTTAGACAACAACAACCTGACATGGTAAACTATACAGGTTAGTTAGACAACAACAACCTGACATGGTAAACTATACAGGTTAGTTAGACAACAACAACCTGACATGGTAAACTATACAGGTTAGTTAGACAACAACCTGACATGGTAAACTATACAGGTTAGTTAGACAACAACAACCTGACATGGTAAACTATACAGGTTAGTTAGACAACAACAACAACAATGACAAGCTGACATAGTAAACTATACAGGTTGGTTAGAGTTAACTGGTAACACTGCAAAATCAACTACTGACCTTAAGCCTTGCAATCCACTTTGCACAGGCTAATTTCACACACACTAGATGTACAAAAGTATATGGACACACTTTCAAATGAGTGAATTTGGCTATTTCAGCCACACCCGTTGCTGACAGGTATACAAAACTGAGCACGCCGCCATGCAATCTCCATAGACAAACATTTGTAGTAGAACGGCCTTACTGAAGAGCTCAGTGACTTTCAATATGGCACTGTCATAAGATGCCACCTCTCCAACAAGTCAGTTAATCAAATGTCTGCCCTGCTAGAGCTGGCCCGGGCAACTAAGTGTTGTTATGGTGAAGTGGAAACGTCTAGGAGCAACAACGGCTCAGCCGTGAAGTGGTAGGCCACACAAGCTCCCAGAACAGGACCGCCGAGCGATGTAGCCCATAGAGCATAAAAATGGTCTGTCCTCGGTTGCAACACTCACTACAGAGTTCAAAACTGCCTCTGGAAGCAACGTCAGCACAATAACTGTTTGTCAGGAGCTTCATGAAATGGACTTCCATGGCCGAGCAGCTACACACAAACCTAAGATCACCATGTGCAATGCCAAGTGTCGGCTGGAAAGGTGTAAAGCTCACCGCCATTGGGCTCTGGAGCAGTGGAAACACGTTCTCACACTTCACCTTCTGGCAGTCCGTCAGACGAATCTGGTGTTGGCAGATGCCAGGAGAACGCTACCTGCCCCAATGCATAGTGCCAACTGTAAAGTTTGGTGGAGGAGGAATAATGGTTTGGGGCCGTTTTTCATGGTTCGGGCTAGGCCCCTTAGTTCCAGTGAAGGGAAATCTTAACGCTACAGCATACAATGACATTTAAGACGAGTCTGTGCTTCCAACTTTTTGTGTACAGGGTAAACTGTTGCCACAGTGAGGTCCATACAGAAATTGTTTGTCGAGATCGGTGTGGAAGTGGAACTTGACTGGCCTGCACTGAGCCCTGACCTCAACTCCATCAAAAACCATTGGGATGAATTGGAACGCCGACTGCGAGCCAGACCTCATCACACAACATCAGTGTCAGACCTCACTAATGCTGTTGTGGCTGAATGCAAGCAAGTCCCCACAACAATGTTCCAACATCTAGTGGAAAGCCTTCCCAGAAGAGTGGAGGCTGTTATAGCAGCAAAGGGGGGGGACCAACTCCATATTAATGCCCATGATTTTGGAATGAGATGTTGGACAAGCAGGTGTCCACATACTTTTGATCACGTAGTGTAACAATACAGTTCTACCCAAGTAGATCTCAGTTTGCAGGCAGTGCAAAAACAACAAGGACTCCCCCTGCTGTACAGCAGCAGTACATTAGAAAGCTATTAGAAAATGCCTAAATGTATCTACTTAATGACCTGAACTGGAAAAAGTGCAATCACGAAAATAATAAACCCACTGTCATACCTCTCTCTGTTGTCCCCGTTGTCCCGCTGGTCTCTGATGCCCATTTCTGTATACATGAACGTTGCCTTGAGAAGCAAAACAGACGACCAATAGATAAAGCATTAGCAGTGGAGGTGGCAGTAAAATATCTAGATGTAATGGTTTCTAGTGACTGTGTGTGTGTGTGTGTGTGTGTGTGTGTGTGTGTGTGTGTGTGTGTGTGTGTGTGTGTGTGTGTGTGTGTGTGTGTGTGTGTGTGTGTGTGTGTGTGTTGACATGCGTTGTGTGTTTGTGTGTGTGTTGACATGCGTTGTGTGTGTGTGTGTGTGTGTGTGTGTGTTGACATGCGTTGTGTGTGTGTGTTGACATGCGTCGTGTGTGTGTGTGTGTGTGTTGACATGCGTTGTGTGTGTGTGTGTGTGTGTGTGTGTGTGTGTGTGTGTGTGTGTGTCACTCACTTGCTGGAAAACCCCCTCCGAAGAACATATTGAAGAGGTCCTCGGGTGAAATATCGGCCTGGAAGTCGCCGTTGGTCTGGCCCTGTCTTGACGGATGTCTCTTCTCCTCACCACACTGGTCATACTGTTTCCTCTTGTCAGCATTACTCAAACAGGCGTAGGCATTTCCAATAGCTGGGGGAAAACAAACACCTTTTTGGGTACCTTCAAATGACATTAAATGATATACAATTCATTGGACCGGTTTCCTGGATACAGATCAGACTAGAAAGCATTCTCAGTTTAAGACCTTGTAGTCCACTAGGTTTAATCTGTGTCCGCCAAACCGGATCCTTTGAATGGTTATCACACTCAAACAGTTAAGAAAATAAGTATGGTTTTGGGGGCGTACCTTTAAACGCCTCAGTGGCACCCGGTGCGTGGTTTTTGTCGGGATGGAATTTCAACGCTAATTTTCGATATGACTTCTTGAGATCATCTTCGGACGCATCTTTCTTCACTCCAAGAATCTCATAGAAGTCTTTACACTGTTTTATTCTGGAAACAAAGAAGAAGACAACTATATAAAGACAAAAACACTAAATTGTTTCAAGATATTTTCATGTTCTGATAAGGAAGATTCATTGTGGAAAGTGGGAGTTAAACAGATGTTTGATGTTAATGTTTTAGAAGCCTTGACGCAGTTTCAATATAACATGCCATTTAGCAGATGCTTTTATGAACAAATATATATATGGTCCCAGCTCAGCAGGAACGTTGGGCGGCAGGTAGCCTAACGGGTAAGAGCGTTGGGTGAAAAATCTGTTTGAATCCAGCGACCTTTCACATTTAACTCCCAACAACTGTTCTCCGGGCAGGGATGGAAACCCCTCGCACCTCTCTGATTCAGAGGGGTTGGGTTAAAGTAACCCCTCGCACCTCTCTGATTCAGAGGGGTTGGGTTAAAGCAACCCCTCGCACCTCTCTGATTCAGAGGGGTTGGGTTAAAGTAACCCCTCGCACCTCTCTGATTCAGAGACCCCTCGCACCTCTCTGATTCAGAGGGGTTGGGTTAAAGTAACCCCTCGCACCTCTCTGATTCAGAGGGGTTGGGTTAAAGTAACCCCTCGCACCTCTCTGATTCAGAGGGGTTGGGTTAAAGTAACCCCTCGCACCTCTCTGATTCAGAGGGGTTGGGTTAAAGTAACCCCTGGATTCAGAGGGGTTGGGTTAAAGTACCTCTCTGATTCAGAGACCCTCGCACCTCTCTGATTCAGAGGGGTTGATTCAGAGATTCAGGGGGTTGGGTTAAAGTAACCCCTCGCACCTCTCTGATTCAGAGACCCCTCGCACCTCTCTGATTCAGAGGGTTGGGTTAAAGTAACCCCTCGCACCTGATTCAGAGACCCCTCCTCTCTGATTCAGAGGGGTTGGGTTAAAGTAACCCTCTCGCACCTCTCTGATTCAGAGGGGTTGTTGGCACCTCTCTGATTCAGAGGGGTTGGGTTAAAGTAACCCCTCGCACCTCTCTGATTCAGAGACCCCTCGCACCTCTCTGATTCAGAGGGGTTGGGTTAAAGTAACCCCTCGTACCTCTCTGATTCAGAGGGGTTGGGTTAAAGTAACCCCTCGGCACCTCTCTGATTCAGAGACCCCTCGCACCTCTCTGATTCAGAGGGGTTGGGTTAAAGTAACCCCTCGTACCTCTCTGATTCAGAGGGGTTGGGTTAAAGTAACCCCTCGCACCTCTCTGATTCAGAGACCCCTCGCACCTCTCTGATTCAGAGGGGTTGGGTTAAAGTAACCCCTCGTACCTCTCTGATTCAGAGGGGTTGGGTTAAATGAGGGGAGACACATTTTGGTTGAATGTAGTCAGTTGTGCACCTGACTAAGTATCCTTTTCCTTCACTTTCCTTGCAATTATATTTTATATGATAATAATTGCAATGATACTAAATTCCATGTGTCCTACTTCTTGACAGCATCCAGTTGATCTGAGGTGTAGGATTTGGCTGTCTGTGAGGCCTTCTCTCCTTGGTCTTCCTCCCCAGGTCTTCGCTGCCTTGGCCCAGTGCCATCACTGGTTCCTGACTGGTTGTCATGACCAGGGGTGAAACCATTTTTTGCAATCAAGTCCAGCAGTGCTGGAAATACAGATAGAGAGAAACATTTAGAGGAACATTAGAGTATCGTAGTTTCCCCCCAGAAACGTCTCCACTGAGCAGGCCCATTGGGGCAAATCTCTGATGACATCTCCCTCTTGTACAGTCAGAAGCACACGGAGTGACTTATTCGAAGTAAACAGCGTTAAAGACCGCTAGCTATCCAGCTACACCGTTTGTATTTAACTAGCAACATGAGATTGGGTGCAACTGAATGTACTGACTACATAACTAGCGTTAGGTAGCTCGCTAATATAACCAGCAGAATTAAACGGACTTGTGTATACTATAACAGTGACAATGCAAAATCCAGACAGATTATATGTTTTATATGAAAACTCGGCGATAATTAGCTAGCTGTAGCAGTGAGATGGGTAACGTATTTTCGTAACTATAGAGGGCCCTCAATTTCCCAAGAAAAAATATAGCCTGGATGCTAGCTGACATTCATGTCGCTTCTCTTACCTCTCGCCTTATCCGTCGGAAAAAGTTTCTGTGCCTTTTCTAGAAATCTAACAGCCTTCTCTGCTTGATTATTTGTTAATGCAGCACTTGCAATGTCAATGCAACGCTCTGCTTCGTCCCTGTTTACTTCCATTGCGGGACGCAGCTTGAGGTAAATAAAAAAAATAATGCTATAATAGCCGTTGTAGGGCGCTTTCTAATGACGCCACGCAGTAAGTAGGGACGAGGTGGTGGGGTCACGCTGGTATTGCCTACTAGATGGAGCCAAACTTTCCATAACAAAGCCATCACCTACAGAGAGATGAACCTGGAGAAGCAGGCTGGTCCTGGGGCTCTGTTGACAAACACAAACAGAGCCCCAGAACAGCAACACAATTAGACCCAACCAAATCATAAGATAACAAAAATATAATTACTTGACACATTGGAAAGAATTAACATAAAAACAGAGCAAACTAGAATGCTATTTGGCCCTAAACAGAGAGTACACAGTCACAGAATACCTGAGCACTGTGACTGACCCAAATTTAAGGAAAGCTTTGACTATGTACAGACTCAGTGAGCATAGCCTTGCTATTGAGAAAGGCCGCCATAGGCAGACATGGCTCTCAAGAGAAAATGAGGTGGAAACTGAGCTGCACTTCCGAACCAACTGCCAAATGTATGACCATATTTTTTATTTTATTTCTTTACCTTTATTTAACTAGGCAAGTCACATATTTCCCTCAGATTACACAGACCCACAAAGAATTTGAAAACTCCCATATCTATTGGGTGAAATACCAGTGTGCCATCACAGCAGCAAGAAAAGGGCAACCAGTGAAGAACAAACACCATTGTAAATACAACCCATATTTATTTTTTATTCATTTTCCCTTTTGTATTCGTTGCAACACTGTATGTAGACATAATATGACATTTGAAATGTCTCTATTTCCTTTGGTACTTTTGCGAGTGTAATGTTTACTGTTCATTTTATATGATTTATTTAACTTGCTTTGACAATAAAGCCCTTTGAATTGAATTGCCCTTATGGGGCCCCATGATTGAGCCAGATGATGTTTTAAGTGGAATCAAATCTCATTGAAGTACGGCTACGTACCGTTTTATCGCAGTTCCAGCAAAATGCTTATGTATCTAGTTCAAACAGTGCAGTAATATCTAGCAATACAAAATAACAATACGCACATAATCCAAAGGTTAAAGAATAAATAATAATAATAAAGAGCAAGATATTAAGACGTCAGAATGAGCCAGAGGTGGCACTACGTGTTCAAAAGTGGTGTGGAAAAATTAGTACGTGTCTTTTCTCGGGCCTGGAGTTTTTCCTGATCTCATGATCTGGTCACTCTGCTGTCTCCTGTAGTCCACGATCATCTCCTTCCTTTTGTTGACGTTGAGGGAGAGATAAGCAAACTGACCTGTATATTTGTCTATGGATTTCAACAGGAATCCCTTATTATTACCTTAATAAAATAATACGGGTTGCAGGTTTGAATCCCGGGTCCGATGAGAATTGTCTTGTTGGGATAGCTAACAGAGGCGTGTTATGAAATCCTAGATACCGTGGCTTAATGTTGGGCTGAAACAGGCAGGAATTCCCAAACCGGGGTACACGCGCAATGCCGTCGGGGGTACGCAAAATATAATATTTTCCAACAGGGCTAAACATTTGGGTGATTTTTTTCCTTGCCTGAGTAGCCTCGTTTCACTGCCCCTGTAACAGAGGGGAACCACTACTTCAAGGTCTCAGAGCAAGTGGCGTCGCCGATTGAAACGCTATTTAGCGCGCACCACCGCTAGTTGGTGCGTGCTAAATAGCGTTTTACATCCGTTACCCCCCCCCCCGATGACGGTGGAGCAAAAGCCATGAAAGGGAGACATAGTGGAGTCGTAACGCGCGTGCCAGCAGTTGCTCCCGACGCCACTTGGGTACACTGCAGCATCCACAGAGAGGTTCTTGCTGCCAAGGGAATGCTTGACAGCTTGAAAGACGTTTTGGACACTACAGTGAAAATGGTTAACTTTGCTAAAGCAAGGCCCCTGAACTCTTGTGTATTTTCTGCACTATGCAATGATGTAGGCAGCAACCATGTAACACTTTTACAACATACAGAAGTGGGCTGGTTATCAAGGGACAAACTATTGACATGTTTTTCTCATTGAGAGACGAGCTTAAAGTTTTCTTTACTGACCATAATTTTCACTTGTCTGACCGCTTGCATGATGACTAGTTTCTCACACGACTGGCCGATCTGGGTGATATTTTTTTTCTCACCTGAATGATGTGAATCTAGGGATTACAGGGACTCTCAGCAACTATATTCAATGTGCAGGACAAAATTGAGGCTATGATGAATTGAGATCCGCACCTTTTTAACATTTTCGCCTAAAATGACATATTGAAATCTAACTGCCTGTAACTCAGGACCTGAAGTAAGGATATGAATATTCTTGGTACCATTTGAAAGGAAACACTTTGAAGTTAATGTAAATGTGAAAGGAATGTAGTAGAATATAACACAATATATCTGGTAAAAGATAATGCAAAGAAAAAAAACAACTGCTCTTTTTTTTGTACCATCATCTTTGAAATGCAAGATAAAGGCTATAATGTATTATTCCAGCCCAGGTGCAATTGAGATGTTGTCCACTAGATGGCAGCACTGCACGTGCAATGTTTTAGACTGATCCAATGTACCATTTCACTTCTGTTCAAAATGTTGTATTGAAGACTGCCCAAATGTGCCTAATTTGTTTATTAATATCTTTTCATGTTCAAAATTGTGCACTCTCCTCAAACAATAGCATGGTATTATTTTACTGTAATAGCTACTGTAAATTGGACAGTGCAGTTAGATTAACAATAATTTAGGCTTTCTGACAATATCAACAACCTCATGCTAATTGCATTAACCTACATTAGCTCAACCTCATGCTAATCGCATTAGCCTACATTAGCTCAACCTCATGCTAATCGCATTAGCCTACATTAGTTCAACCTCATGCTAATCGCATTAGCCTACATTAGCTCAACCTCATGCTAATCGCATTAGCCTACATTAGTTCAACCTCATGCTAATCGCATTAGCCTACATTAGTTCAACCTCATGCTAATCTCATTAGCCTACATTAGTTCAACCTCATGCTAATCTCATTAGCCTACATTAGTTCAACCTCATGCTAATCTCATTAGCCTACATTAGTTCAACCTCATGCTAATCGCATTAGCCTACATTAGTTCAACCTCATGCTAATCGCATTAGCCTACATTAGCTCAACCGTCCCATGGAAGGGACACCGATCCCAAAGAAGTTTTAAGAAGTTGGAGTTCTTCTCTGTCTGCATTAACAAGGACGACACACAGGTCTTTCCATCATTGTATGATTTTTTGGTGTGCAAATGAACTCAAGCTTACGGACAATGTCAAATGTGATATATAGCAAATGGACAATGTCAAATGTGATATATAGCAAACGGACAATGTCAAATGTGATATATAGCAAATGGACAATGTCAAATGTGATATATAGCAAATGGACAATGTCAAATGTGATATATAGCAAAGCACTTGAGTGAGTTGGGTGAGCAAATACGCAGGTACTTTCCTGAAATGGACGACACAAACAACTGGATTCATTATATAACTTTCATGCCCTGCCTCTAGTCCACTTATCGATCGATATCTGAACAAGAGAGCCTCATTGAAATTGCAACAATCGGTTCGGTGAAAATTGAATTTAATCAGAAGCCACTGCCAGATTTCTGGATTGGGTTGTGCTCAAGAGTATCCTGCCTTGGCAAATCGTGCGGTTAAGACACTGATGCCCTTTGCAACCATGTACCTATGTGAGAGAGGATTCTCGGCCCTCACTAGCATGAAAACTAAATACAGGCACAGACTGTGTGTGGGAAATGATTTTAGACGGAAACTCTCTCTTATACAACCCAACATTGCAGAGTTATGTGCATCCTTTCAAGCTGAGTTATTCACAATTTTTGATAAACAAATAAAGTTTTATGTAAGATGGTTAAATAAAGAGCAAAATGATTGATTATTATTATATTATTATTTGTGCCCTGGTCCTATCGGAGCTCTGTGTCACTTCCCAGGTTGTGACAAAAACTCACACTCATTCTTATGTTTAATAAATGTATCGTATAGTGTGTGTGTGCGGCAGGCTTACAATGGCAAAAAACAACATTTGAGACTGACCATGGTGCTAGAGGGGGTACGCAGCTGGAGGTTGAATGTGTGAAGGGGTACAGGACTATAAAAAGTTTAGGGACCACTGATCCACCGTAACTTGTCCAATAAGAAACGTTTGTTTTCCTTTTCTGTTACAAAACGTTTTGAAACAGTGTGCACTGGTGAATACACGACTCAAGTTCATTTCCCCTCGTCTTTGACGTGTTGATTGTGCTTTGGCTTATTATCAGGTCTGTTATTATTGAGATTATTTATTATTTACAACTTTACTTACAGATTAGGCAAAAGGTACAATGTATTTTTTATTTGACTGGGCATTTGAACAATATATTAATTAATATCAATGTGGCATTTAAATACAGGAACATACAGCATCTTCAACACAGTATATTTCCCACCTGTAGAAAATCTTCTATTTCCAGTGCATTACAACATTCCTCGCAAAATGTGTCAGACTGTTGCTAAGGCAAAATGTGTCAGACTGTTGCTAAGGCTAAATGTGTCAGACTGTTGCTAAGGCAAAATGTGTCAGACTGTTGCTAAGGCAAAATGTGTCAGACTGTTGCTAAGGCAAAATGTGTCAGACTGTTGCTAAGGCAAAATGTGTCAGACTGTTGCTAAGGCTAAATGTGTCAGACTGTTGCTAAGGCAAAATGTGTCAGACTGTTGCTAAGGCAAAATGTGTCAGACTGTTGCTAAGGCAAAATGTGTCAGACTGTTGCTAAGGCAAAATGTGTCAGACTGTTGCTAAGGCATTTCAAGAATACTGGAAAAAATAACTGCACTGCAAAACAGTAGAGCAACAACAATTCATTTAATTATACATTTATTGAAAATATTTCACATTTTACATATACCAGAACATAAGAATGATAACAGTTTTGCTTCCCTCAACATGACAGAATTAACCATATTTATTTGGGGATTGTTGAATAATACTGCAAGATAATTATTTGAATGACTTGTTGTAATAATTTGCAGTTCAGTAAAACTCTACGATTAGTTCTCAGTAGCATTTCACATGAAAGTATCGTATCCTGTTCTCAGATCAACGTGTGCTTTATATCCAACTCCTACAGCTGTTTTGATCTACAGCACAAACAGATCCGGAACTGGGACCAGGCTAACATTAAAGTATCCTGTTCTCAGATCAACGTGTGCTTTGTATCCAACTCCTACAGCTGTTTTGATCTACAGCACAAACAGATCCGGAACTGGGACCAGGCTAACATTAAAGTATCCTGTTCTCAGATCAACGTGTGCTTTGTATCCAACTCCTACAGCTGTTTTGATCTACAGCACAAACAGATCCGGAACTGGGACCAGGCTAACATTAAAGTATCCTGTTCTCAGATCAACGTGTGCTGTGTATCCAACTCCTACAGCTGTTTTGATCTACAGCACAAACAGATCCGGAACTGGGACCAGGCTAACATTAAAGTATCCTGTTCTCAGATCAACGTGTGCTTTGTATCCAACTCCTACAGCTGTTTTGATCTACAGCACAAACCAATCCGGAACTGGGACCAGGCTAACATTAAAGCCCCTTTTTGTTCAAAAGTTCCAGGCAGATATCATGTCCTGTCTCTGTACCTCCTTCAGGTTGGCACGTCTATGGGACTCAGCCACTGTCCACTAAAGTACATTCAATACAATAAACCACCAATTCATTCATATCTGATGGAACTAAAACACTTAGATCTGCATTGTGGTACCTGTCATTTTTGCCTTTGGCTGTTTTTAACCAAACTAAATGTGATGTGAACACAGAAAGGATCAGGAATGGATTACTGTAATCATAAGGCATTGGGCAGTAGTAGAGTATCCCGACTCAGTCTTTTTAAGTACAGTCAACAATGTGATTTCCTGTGTTTTATATATATATATATATATACATATATATATATATATATATATTTATATATATTTCCTTTTAGTGGTAAGAGCTGTTTGAAAAGACTGCCTGAAATTTCAGCCTGTTTTGGTGAGAGGGAGTTTCGGCCTGACATGGTGACATCACCATGTGGTAAATGAGTTAATCGACCAATAAGAAAGAGAGTTCCAGACCTCTCTGCCAATAACAGCTCGTTTTCAGTTTCCCCCTCCCCACTCAGAACCACTTCCAGACAGTTCAAGTTAAACATTTGCTTGAGAAATTGCTCTTTGCTACAAAGCTATTTTTCTTTTTTCTTTTTGACCATTTTAATTGAAAACAATCACAGTAAGGTAGTTAGTTAACTGTTACCCAGAAATGCTAGACATTGCGATAAAAATAGCTGCTTTCGAACCTTTAAAATTGTTTAAAAAGGTGCTCAAATAATTCATTTGAGAAGTTCTGTGCTACTGCCAAAGGAAAAAAAGTACTAAAAGCAATACATTTTCATGCCATTTTCTTTCAGTAAATGAAAACCACAAATGGCAAAAAATACACAAAAATACACAAAATACACAAAGAACATTTTGTCAAGTTAACATACAAACAGAATCTTTCAAGTTGAATGAAAAGTAACTCCCCTCTTGAACAAGCTCCTAAATCACAATCTGAGCCTCTGTAGAAGATCCAAACAGCCCCTAGATCTTCTATCGTCCAAATAACACCTGGGCCTACTGCACGTGTTACTACCTTTACTGAGACAAACACAATGCTTCCGTGTCAATGTTATCTGTTGCTATACGACTGTCTCCGGTAACAACTAATTGACTTTATTTAGCTAGTGTCAGGGAAATCAGGGCATTTGTTTAGGTTATGACAAAGACCACACTTTTAAGCGTTGGCCCAGTAACCGAAAGGTCACTGGTTCGAATCCCAGAGCTGACTAGGCGAAGAAAAAAATATTATATATGCCGATGTGCCCTTGAGCAAGGCACTTAACCCTAATTGCTCCTGTAATTTGCTCTGGATAAGAGCCGTCTGCTAAATGTCTGAAAACGTTTTAAAATCATGTACAATCGTATGACCTAAGTAGCTTGCTAAACAGCATTATCCAGCTACAAGGGGTTAATAACGGCTCTATGGTAAGTCTGCACTAGACATGTCCAACCAATGGCACATTATGGGCACATAGAGGTAACTGGCAAAATAAAAACAACACCAACATCGTGTCAATAGAACGCTGGGCCACCACCAGCCAGAACAGCTTCACCGTGGCATAGGTTCTACACGTGTCTGGAACTCTGTTGGGAGGGCTGCCAGAACAGCTTCACCGTGGCATAGGTTCTACACGTGTCTGGAACTCTGTTGGGAGGGTTGCCAGAACAGCTTCACCGTGGCATAGGTTCTACACGTGTCTGGAACTCTGTTGGGAGGGTTGCCAGAACAGCTTCACCGTGGCATAGGTTCTACACGTGTCTGGAACTCTGTTGGGAGGGCTGCCAGAACAGCTTCACCGTGGCATAGGTTCTACACGTGTCTGGAACTCTGTTGGGAGGGTTGCCAGAACAGCTTCACCGTGGCATAGGTTCTACACGTGTCTGGAACTCTGTTGGGAGGGCTGCCAGAACAGCTTCACCGTGGCATAGGTTCTACACGTGTCTGGAACTCTGTTGGGAGGGTTGCCAGAACAGCTTCACCGTGGCATAGGTTCTACACGTGTCTGGAACTCTGTTGGGAGGGCTGCCAGAACAGCTTCACCGTGGCATAGGTTCTACACGTGTCTGGAACTCTGTTGGGAGGGTTGCCAGAACAGCTTCACCGTGGCATAGGTTCTACACGTGTCTGGAACTCTGTTGGGAGGGCTGCCAGAACAGCTTCACCGTGGCATAGGTTCTACACGTGTCTGGAACTCTGTTGGGAGGGTTGCCAGAACAGCTTCACCGTGGCATAGGTTCTACACGTGTCTGGAACTCTGTTGGGAGGGTTGCCAGAACAGCTTCACCGTGGCATAGATTCTACACGTGTCTGGAACTCTGTTGGGAGGGTTGCCAGAACAGCTTCACCGTGGCATAGGTTCTACACGTGTCTGGAACTCTGTTGGGAGGGTTGCCAGAACAGCTTCACCGTGGCATAGGTTCTACACGTGTCTGGAACTCTGTTGGGAGGGTTGCCAGAACAGCTTCACCGTGGCATAGGTTCTACACGTGTCTGGAACTCTGTTGGGAGGGTTGCCAGAACAGCTTCACCGTGGCATAGGTTCTACACGTGTCTGGAACTCTGTTGGGAGGGTTGCCAGAACAGCTTCACCGTGGCATAGGTTCTACACGTGTCTGGAACTCTGTTGGGAGGGTTGCCAGAACAGCTTCACCGTGGCATAGGTTCTACACGTGTCTGGAACTCTGTTGGGAGGGCTGCCAGAACAGCTTCACCGTGGCATAGGTTCTACACGTGTCTGGAACTCTGTTGGGAGGGTTGCCAGAACAGCTTCACCGTGGCATAGGTTCTACACGTGTCTGGAACTCTGTTGGGAGGGTTGCCAGAACAGCTTCACCGTGGCATAGGTTCTACACGTGTCTGGAACTCTGTTGGGAGGGTTGCCAGAACAGCTTCACCGTGGCATAGGTTCTACACGTGTCTGGAACTCTGTTGGGAGGGTTGCCAGAACAGCTTCACCGTGGCATAGGTTCTACACGTGTCTGGAACTCTGTTGGGAGGGTTGCCAGAACAGCTTCACCGTGGCATAGGTTCTACACGTGTCTGGAACTCTGTTGGGAGGGCTGCCAGAACAGCTTCACCGTGGCATAGGTTCTACACGTGTCTGGAACTCTGTTGGGAGGGTTGCCAGAACAGCTTCACCGTGGCATAGGTTCTACACGTGTCTGGAACTCTGTTGGGAGGGTTGCCAGAACAGCTTCACCGTGGCATAGGTTCTACACGTGTCTGGAACTCTGTTGGGAGGGTTGCCAGAACAGCTTCACCGTGGCATAGGTTCTACACGTGTCTGGAACTCTGTTGGGAGGGTTGCCAGAACAGCTTCACCGTGGCATAGGTTCTACACGTGTCTGGAACTCTGTTGGGAGGGCTGCCAGAACAGCTTCACCGTGGCATAGGTTCTACACGTGTCTGGAACTCTGTTGGGAGGGTTGCCAGAACAGCTTCACCCCTCTCATTTATCCAGTTCCACTGCGACCCCTCTCATTTATCCAGTTCCACTGCGACCCCTCTCATTTATCCAGTTCCACTGTGACCCCTCTCATTTATCCAGTTCCACTGTGACCCCTCTCATTTATCCAGTTCCACTGTGACCCCTCTCATTTATCCAGTTCCACTGCGACCCCTCTCATTTATCCAGTTCCACTGCGACCCCTCTCATTTATCCAGTTCCACTGTGACCCCTCTCATTTATCCAGTTCCACTGTGACCCCTCTCATTTATCCAGTTCCACTGTGACCCCTCTCATTTATCCAGTTCCACTGCGACCCCTCTCATTTATCCAGTTCCACTGTGACCCCTCTCATTTATCCAGTTCTACTGTGACCCCTCTCATTTATCCAGTTCTACTGTGACCCCTCTCATTTATCCAGTTCCACTGCGACCCCTCTCATTTATCCAGTTCCACTGTGACCCCTCTCATTTATCCAGTTCCACTGTGACCCCTCTCATTTATCCAGTTCCACTGCGACCCCTCTCATTTATCCAGTTCCACTGCGACCCCTCTCATTTATCCAGTTCCACTGCGACCCCTCTCATTTATCCAGTTCCACTGTGACCCCTCTCATTTATCCAGTTCTACTGTGACCCCTCTCATTTATCCAGTTCTACTGTGACCCCTCTCATTTATCCAGTTCTACTGTGACCCCTCTCATTTATCCAGTTCTACTGTGACCCCTCTCATTTATCCAGTTCCACTGTGACCCCTCTCATTTATCCAGTTCCACTGCGACCCCTCTCATTTATCCAGTTCCACTGTGACCCCTCTCATTTATCCAGTTCCACTGTGACCCCTCTCATTTATCCAGTTCCACTGTGACCCCTCTCATTTATCCAGTTCTACTGTGACCCCTCTCATTTATCCAGTTCCACTGCGACCCCTCTCATTTATCCAGTTCCACTGTGACCCCTCTCATTTATCCAGTTCCACTGTGACCCCTCTCATTTATCCAGTTCCACTGTGACCCCTCTCATTTATCCAGTTCCACTGTGACCCCTCTCATTTATCCAGTTCCACTGCGACCCCTCTCATTTATCCAGTTCCACTGCGACCCCTCTCATTTATCCAGTTCCACTGCGACCCCTCTCATTTATCCAGTTCCACTGTGACCCCTCTCATTTATCCAGTTCCACTGTGCCCCCCTCTCATTTATCCAGTTCCACTGCGACCCCTCTCATTTATCCAGTTCCACTGCGACCCCTCTCAATAAAGTAAGAGTCCTTCCGTATCATTTAAACACTGTGCTGTAAACTGTAACAATGTTGAATAACAACCAAGTCAGTTGAAACCTAATAAATCTCATATACTCTATGAAATGGAACATGGTTTTCCACGTTTCAGGACTCTATTCCTCATTAATATCCAGTAAATCATTGAGTATTAAAGTAACTTCCAGATTTTTTATGAAATATAAAATAGTTTTCCTTCAAATTAAAAAAAAAATTAAGCAGCTTTTCTGTGTTGGAATGGTGTGGGCGTATCTACCGGTCATTAAAAATATTCATGTGAGTAAACCGCTGATTGGCCAGCACCTCATACTCTATGAGGAAATAGCAAACCGTCGGTTTGAGATGTAACTTTGAATTGGAGGTTTTGAAGTGTTTTGTTTTTCTTTCCTTTCTTCCTCCCAATTTATGCTTTTGGCCACAAATACAAGTATAGGAACATTCTTTGGGTTTGAGTAAACAGAATATGACCTTTTAAAAGTGAGACTTTCACTGGACAGTTACTTTGAGAATAGAAAAGTATCTGTGTTGGTTGCTATGGACACAACTGACAGCTTCACTTCAAGACGGGAGATTTAAAAGGTGTCACAACAAACAAGTTTAAAATGTTTTTTTTTCTTCTTTTTTTTTTTAAAGCTTTCTTATTTTTCAAATCTCTCCTTTAATACTTGACAGCAGTATTAAAGAGAAACTCTGGATTGATTGCCTAGGCAACATCAATGTAACATTGCAGCTGAAGAAGCATTCACAGCTCATGAACACCTCCTCCAGCCTACTGAGGGAGGCTCGACCAATGGCAGCATACCAGCTTTGGCAACAGACAGATTTGTACCATTTCACACAACAGACTATTTGCTGCAGCGAAGAAGAAATGAAACAGGTGATTAAAGTCCCTATTTTAAAAGCTAACATGAATCTTTAAGCACTCTTTAGGAAATCCGTAAAAAGCTCACAAAGGAGAAGAGTGAAGCTGTGACTGTAGCTACAAGATAGAGAAGCATCTCTCAAAATTACACTGCAAACTAAACTTTTGTCGGTTTTATATATATATATATTTTTGTTTGTTTTTTTACATTGGTTTTTGTTTTGGAGCTTTTTTGAGATTGGGGACAACCTCCTAGCCACTCCGGTTCCGGGTGCTTCCGTCCCCAGTGCGCTGAGCCCGGGCCAGCACTATTTCAGGGGACACTCTCTTGCGGTCCTTTGCCAGGCCGAGGAAACACATCAAGTCGATGAAACAGGTGGTCAGGTTCAGTTTGCAGCCAAACTCACTTGATGCATAATCATATGGGAAGGTGTGGTGATAGTTATGGAACCCCTCACCTGCAAGTGACAGGAAACCACAATCAGGATAACCGTTGGCCGTTATTTACACAGAATCACATATTCAAGATATCTTGTAAGATGTGAACACCCACACATGGTTTGATATAGAGCTACTATATAAATATTATTTTCTGTCAACTCCAAAACCTAAAATTCATAAACTTGCTCTTCATTGACAATGAACAACCAATCCCCTTTTGATCTCTTTGAACAAACAGGTGGATAAGAGCGTCTGCTAAATGACTTAAATGTAAATGTAATCAAAGTAAACTGACAGCAGGTTAAATACATCACATGTTTAATTATCACCCAGGAAGGTAATTACAAGCACAGAAATCAACGCTCGTTCTGTTAGGTTACTGTTCTGCGATAATTGTGTAATATAGAGTCATTTATCTACCCCGTTTTCTCCCCAATTTCATGGTTTCCAATTGGTCGTTACAGTCTTGTCTCATCGCTGCAACTCCCCTACGGACTCAGGAGAGGCGAAGGTCGAGAGCCGTGCGTCCTCCGAAACACAACCCGGCCCCAAGCCGCACTGCTTCTAGACACAACGGCCACTTAACCCGGAAGCACTAATGTGTCGGAGGAAACGGCGTACACCTGGTGACCGTGTCAGCGTGCACTGCGCCCGGTCCGGCCCGCCACAGGAGTCGCTAGTGCGTGACGGGACAAGGACATCCCTGCCGACCAAACCCTCCCCCAACCCAGACGACGCTGGGCCAATTGTGCGCTGCCCCACAGGTCTCCCGGTCGCGACAGAGGCTGGACTCGAACACAGAATCTCTAGCGGCACAGCTAGCAATGCGATGCAGTTCCTTAGACCACTGCGCCACTCAGGAGACCCCAGTATAGAGTCATCTACGATATAACTACCATGTTATAAAGGAGCGACTTAATGAGAGATCTTAAGATCTTTTAAAATGGCAAGAGGTAGCTAACATACCTATGGCACTAAGGGTGACAAACTTGTTCTCTCTGGGGTTGATGTTGGTGTCGTAGGGCCGGTTTCCCCACATGTGGGCAGCACTGTTGACCAGCCAGGTAGCGTTCAGTACCAGGGTGTACCTCAGCAGACCCGGCACGAAGTAGCCCAGCCACAGACTCTCTCCCCACAGGCACCAAGGAACAAGCATGGGGATGGAGAAGCACATCAGGACCACTGACATCTTGTAATACCTGTGGAGAAGACCAGAGACATATCCTCTATTACATCTAGTAATACCTGTGGAGAAGACCAGAGACATATCCTCTATTACATCTAGTAATACCTGTGGAGAAGACCAGAGACATATCCTCTATTACATCTAGTAATACCTGTGGAGAAGACCAGAGACATATCCTCTATTACATCTAGTAATACCTGTGGAGAAGACCAGAGACATATCCTCTATTACATCTAGTAATACCTGTGGAGAAGACCAGAGACATATCCTCTATTACATCTAGTAATACCTGTGGAGAAGACAAGAGACATATCCTCTATGACATCTAGTAATACCTGTGGAGAAGACCAGAGACATATCCTCTATTACATCTAGTAATACCTGTGGAGAAGACCAGAGACATATCCTCTATTACATCTTGTAATACCTGTGGAGAAGACCAGAGACATATCCTCTATTACATCTAGTAATACCTGTGGAGAAGACCAGAGACATATCCTCTATTACATCTAGTAATACCTGTGGAGAAGACCAGAGACATATCCTCTATTACATCTTGTAATACCTGTGGAGAAGACCAGAGACATATCCTCTATTACATCTTGTAATACCTGTGGAGAAGACCAGAGACATATCCTCTATTACATCTAGTAATACCTGTGGAGAAGACCAGAGACATATCCTCTATTACATCTAGTAATACCTGTGGAGAAGACCAGAGACATATCCTCTATGACATCTAGTAATACCTGTGGAGAAGACCAGAGACATATCCTCTATTACATCTAGTAATACCTGTGGAGAAGACCAGAGACATATCCTCTATTACATCTTGTAATACCTGTGGAGAAGACCAGAGACATATCCTCTATTACATCTAGTAATACCTGTGGAGAAGACCAGAGACATATCCTCTATTACATCTAGTAATACCTGTGGAGAAGACCAGAGACATATCCTCTATTACATCTAGTAATACCTGTGGAGAAGACCAGAGACATATCCTCTATTACATCTAGTAATACTGTGGAGAAGACCAGAGACATATCCTCTATTACATCTAGTAATACCTGTGGAGAAGACCAGAGACATATCCTCTATTACATCTAGTAATACCTGTGGAGAAGACCAGAGACATATCCTCTATTACATCTAGTAATACCTGTGGAGAAGACCAGAGACATATCCTCTATTACATCTAGTAATACCTGTGGAGAAGACCAGAGACATATCCTCTATTACATCTAGTAATACCTGTGGAGAAGACCAGAGACATATCCTCTATTACATCTAGTAATACCTGTGGAGAAGACCAGAGACATATCCTCTATTACATCTAGTAATACCTGTGGAGAAGACCAGAGACATATCCTCTATGACATCTAGTAATACCTGTGGAGAAGACCAGAGACATATCCTCTATTACATCTAGTAATACCTGTGGAGAAGACCAGAGACATATCCTCTATGACATCTAGTAATAGCTGTGGAGAAGACCAGAGACATATCCTCTATTACATCTAGTAATACCTGTGGAGAAGACAAGAGACATATCCTCTATGACATCTAGTAATGCCTGTGGAGAAGACCAGAGACATATCCTCTATTACATCTAGTAATACCTGTGGAGAAGACCAGAGACATATCCTCTATTACATCTAGTAATACCTGTGGAGAAGACCAGAGACATATCCTCTATTACATCTAGTAATACCTGTGGAGAAGACCAGAGACATATCCTCTATTACATCTAGTAATACCTGTGGAGAAGACCAGAGACATATCCTCTATTACATCTAGTAATACCTGTGGAGAAGACCAGAGACATATCCTCTATTACATCTAGTAATACCTGTGGAGAAGACCAGAGACATATCCTCTATTACATCTAGTAATACCTGTGGAGAAGACCAGAGACATATCCTCTATGACATCTAGTAATACCTGTGGAGAAGACCAGAGACATATCCTCTATTACATCTAGTAATACCTGTGGAATACCTGTGGAAGACCAGAGACATATCCTCTATGACATCTAGTAATACCTGTGGAGAAGACCAGAGACATATCCTCTATGACATCTAGTAATACCTGTGGAGAAGACCAGAGACATATCCTCTATATCCTACATCTAGTAATACATGTGGAGAAGACCAGAGACATATCCTCGATTACATCTTGTAATACCCGTGGAAAGACCAGAGACATATCCTCTATTACATCTAGTAATACCTGTGGAGAAGACCAGAGACATATCCTCTATTACATCTAGTAATACCTGTGGAGAAGACCAGAGACATATCCTCTATTACATCTAGTAATACCCGTGGAGAAGACCAGAGACATATCCTCTATTACATCTTGTAATACCCGTGGAGAAGACCAGAGACATATCCTCTATTACATCTAGTAATACCTGTGGAGAAGACCAGAGACATATCCTCTATTACATCTAGTAATACCTGTGGAGAAGACCAGAGACATATCCTCTATTACATCTAGTAATACCTGTGGAGAAGACCAGAGACATATCCTCTATTACATCTAGTAATACCTGTGGAGAAGACCAGAGACATATCCTCTATGACATCTAGTAATACCTGTGGAGAAGACCAGAGACATATCCTCTATGACATCTAGTAATACCTGTGGAGAAGACCAGAGACATATCCTCTATGACATCTAGTAATACCTGTGGAGAAGACCAGAGACATATCCTCTATGACATCTAGTAATACCTGTGGAGAAGACCAGAGACATATCCTCTATGACATCTTGTATTGTATTTATCATCATTAGTCATTTAGGTCAACATTGGATCATTCAGAGAGCCTCATTGAACTTCTGGAGAGAGTTTGCTGTGCTGAAAGTAAAGGGGCTGAATAATTTTGCACACCCAATTTTTCAGTTTTTGATTTGTTAAAAAAGTTTGAAATATCCAATAAATGTCATTCCACTTCATGATTGTGTCCCACTTGTTGTTGATTCTTCACAAAAAAATACAGTCTTATATCTTTATGTTTGAAGCCTGAAATGTGGCAAAAGGTCGCAAAGTTCAAGGGGGCCGAATACTTTCGCAAGGCACTGTATGAACAGGACAGGTTTAGTGGGGAGTCATACTGGTGATCTAACTATGAACAGGACAGGTTTAGTGGGGAGTCATACTGGTGATCTAACTATGAACAGGACAGGTTTAGTGGGGAGTCATACTGGTGATCTAATTATGAACAGGACAGGTTTAGTGGGGAGTCATACTGGTGATCTAACTATGAACAGGACAGGTTTAGTGGGGAGTCAGACTGGTGATCTAACTATGAACAGGACAGGTTTAGTGGGGAGTCATACTGGTGATCTAACTATGAACAGGACAGGTTTAGTGGGGAGTCATCATCTAACTATGAACAGGACTTTAGTGGTCATCTAAACTATGAACAGGACAGGTTTAGTGGGGTCAGTCATTTACTGGTGATCTAAAGAACAGGACAGGTTTAGTGGGGAGTCATACTGGTGATCTAACTATGAACAGGACAGGTTTAGTGGGGAGTCATACTGGTGATCTAACTATGAACAGGACAGGTTTAGTGGGGAGTCATACTGGTGATCTAACTATGAACAGGACAGGTTTAGTGGGGAGTCATACTGGTGATCTAACTATGAACAGGACAGGTTTAGTGGGGAGTCATACTGGTGATCTAACTATGAACAGGACAGGTTTAGTGGGGAGTCATACTGGTGATCTAACTATGAACAGGACAGGTTTAGTGGGGAGTCATACTGGTGATCTAACTATGAACAGGACAGGTTTAGTGGGGAGTCATACTGGTGATCTAACTATGAACAGGACAGGTTTAGTGGGGAGTCATACTGGTGATCTAACTATGAACAGGACAGGTTTAGTGGGGAGTCATACTGGTGATCTAACTATGAACAGGACAGGTTTAGTGGGGAGTCATACTGGTGATCTAACTATGAACAGGACAGGTTTAGTGGGGAGTCATACTGGTGATCTAACTATGAACAGGACAGGTTTAGTGGGGAGTCATACTGGTGATCTAACTATGAACAGGACAGGTTTAGTGGGGAGTCATACTGGTGATCTAACTATGAACAGGACAGGTGGGGAGTCATACTGTGATCTAACTATGAACAGGACAGGTTTAGTGGGGAGTCATACTGGTGATCTAACTATGAACAGGACAGTTTAGTGGGGAGTCATACTGGTGATCTAACTATGAACAGGACAGGTTTAGTGGGGAGTCATACTGGTGATCTAACTATGAACAGGACAGGTTTAGTGGGGAGTCATACTGGTGATCTAACTATGAACAGGACAGGTTTAGTGGGGAGTCATACTGGTGATCTAACTATGAACAGGACAGGTTTAGTGGGGAGTCATACTGGTGATCTAACTATGAACAGGACAGGTTTAGTGGGGAGTCATACTGGTGATCTAACTATGAACAGGACAGGTTTAGTGGGGAGTCATACTGGTGATCTAACTATGAACAGGACAGGTTTAGTGGGGAGTCATACTGGTGATCTAACTATGAACAGGACAGGTTTAGTGGGGAGTCATACTGGTGATCTAACTATGAACAGGACAGGTTTAGTGGGGAGTCATACTGGTGATCTAACTATGAACAGGACAGGTTTAGTGGGGAGTCATACTGGTGATCTAACTATGAACAGGACAGGTTTAGTGGGGAGTCATACTGGTGATCTAACTATGAACAGGACAGGTTTAGTGGGGAGTCATACTGGTGATCTAACTATGAACAGGACAGGTTTAGTGGGGAGTCATACTGGTGATCTAACTATGAACAGGACAGGTTTAGTGGGGAGTCATACTGGTGATCTAACTATGAACAGGACAGGTTTAGTGGGGAGTCATACTGGTGATCTAACTATGAACAGGACAGGTTTAGTGGGGAGTCATACTGGTGATCTAACTATGAACAGGACAGGTTTAGTGGGGAGTCATACTGGTGATCTAACTATGAACAGGACAGGTTTAGTGGGGAGTCATACTGGTGATCTAACTATGAACAGGACAGGTTTAGTGGGGAGTCATACTGGTGATCTAACTATGAACAGGACAGGTTTAGTGGGGAGTCATACTGGTGATCTAACTATGAACAGGACAGGTTTAGTGGGGAGTCAGACTGGTGATCTAACTATGAACAGGACAGGTTTAGTGGGGAGTCATACTGGTGATCTAACTATGAACAGGACAGGTTTAGTGGGGAGTCATACTGGTGATCTAACTATGAACAGGACAGGTTTAGTGGGGAGTCATACTGGTGATCTAACTATGAACAGGACAGGTTTAGTGGGGAGTCATACTGGTGATCTAACTATGAACAGGACAGGTTTAGTGGGGAGTCATACTGGTGATCTAACTATGAACAGGACAGGTTTAGTGGGGAGTCATACTGGTGATCTAACTATGAACAGGACAGGTTTAGTGGGGAGTCATACTGGTGATCTAACTATGAACAGGACAGGTTTAGTGGGGAGTCATACTGGTGATCTAACTATGAACAGGACAGGTTTAGTGGGGAGTCATACTGGTGATCTAACTATGAACAGGACAGGTTTAGTGGGGAGTCATACTGGTGATCTAACTATGAACAGGACAGTGAACAGAAACAGTTATGAAAAAGAAAATTCAAGGAATACGGTTGAAATGGATCGTCAGGAAGGAACACCTACTTCCTCTGGAACATGACGACCTTGTCAGCCTTCAAGTCACTGAGCTCCAGCTTCTTCCCCTTCTCAATGACGTCTGGGTGTTTACGCACCAGGAGCCAACCGATGTGGGCGAAGAAGAACCCTCGGACGGCGTTGTGCGGGTCGGCATCGGTCTCTGAAAACTTGTGGTGAACTCTGTGGTCCCGAGCCCATTCAAAGATATCATTCTGTAGTGGGGGGCACAAAGACAAATACATAGAATCCATAGAACGGGCCTGATGGCATAATGGGTGGACTTGGCAGCCATTTTGAGTGTACCATTGTAGTGGGGGGCACAAAGACAAATACATAGAATCCATAGAACGGGCCTGATGGCATAATGGGTGGACTTGGCAGCCATTTTGAGTGTACCCATGTAGTGGGGGGCACAAAGACAAATACATAGAATCCATAGAATGGGCCTGATGGCATAATGGGTGGACTTGGCAGCCATTTCGAGTGTACCCATGTCTAGGTCGTTAACATACTGGTTAAGACAGTGGAATAATTCCATGTGGAGTGTTCGAAAGGAAACAAATTCATTGGACCGGTGTCGGTGCTGATTCTACAGGATGACCGTTGAAGAACGTGACCAGCGGTCGGGACATCAAGTAATAAAAGTGGATGTCGATCATTTGAAAAACGTTTCAATGACCAGAACGACAGTTATTCTGTGTTTACTGAGTAGTTAGCTGAAATGAACTACGATTGTGTTTATTCTCCACTTTCATAGCGAACTTTCAGTACGGCTAAAATTCACTTGCAGTCCTTTTTAAAATCGCTAATCCTGTAGAATCAACGACGCGACGCTGGTCCAACGAATTTGTTTATTTTCAAACGCTTCTGCATGGAATTATTACATTGGCCTAAACGTTGTTCGCTTCAAACAAGGACCAATCCAGGAAATAAAACCAGGAAGTGTACTTTTCAATCTTTGCTGTGTTGTCAACTCAAATTACATGACAAAAATACATTGCATGTGACATATACAGGGCCTTGGGTAAATTTTCAGACCCATTCACTTCTTCCAAACGTTTGTTAGGTTACAGCCTTAATCTAAAATTGATTTGAAAAATAATTATAATCAATCTACACACAATACCTCATAATGACAAAGCAAAAATATATATACAGTATATATATAAAAAATAAAAAAACATTTTTGCTAATGTATGAAAAAAACAACAACGGAAATATAACTTTTACATAAGTATTCAGACCCTTTACTCTGTACTTTATAAGTATTCAGACCCTTTACTCTGTACTTTATAAGTATTCAGGCCCTCTACTCTGTACTTTATAAGTATTCAGGCCCTCTACTCTGTACTTTATAAGTATTCAGGCCCTTTACTCTGTACTTTATAAGTATTCAGACCCTTTACTCTGTACTTTATAAGTATTCAGACCCTTTACTCTGTACTTTATAAGTATTCAGGCCCTTTACTCTGTACTTTATAAGTATTCAGACCCTTTACTCTGTACTTTATAAGTATTCAGACCCTTTACTCTGTACTTTATAAGTATTCAGACCCTTTACTCTGTACTTTATAAGTATTCAGACCCTTTACTCTGTACTTTATAAGTATTCAGACCCTTTACTCTGTACTTTATAAGTATTCAG
>NW_026277076.1:0-899 GCF_023373465.1 Oncorhynchus keta | reverse complement strand
TTAACTTTCCAACATTGTTTCAGCTGAGTCCAGTTCTTCATTGAACGTCTAACAATGTATCAACTGGGCTCTCACAGTTCTGACCGCCAATCAGCCCAGGACAGACACGTTGCCAATCAGCCCAGGACAGACACGGCCGTCAATCAGCCCAGGACAGACACGGCCGTCAATCAGCCCAGGACAGACACGGCTGCCAATCAGCCCAGGACAGACACGGCCGCCAATCAGCCTCAGGACAGACACGGCCGCCAATCAGCCCAGGACAGACACGGTCGCCAATCAGCCCAGGACAGACACGGCCGTGCCAATCAGCCCAGGACAGACACGGCCGTCAATCAGCCTAGGACAGACACGGCCGTCAATCAGCCCAGGACAGACACGGCCGTCAATCAGCCCAGGACAGACACGGCCGTCAATCAGCCCAGGACAGACACGGCCGTCAATCAGCCCAGGACAGACACGGCCGTCAATCAGCCCAGGACAGACACGGCCGCCAATCAGCCCAGGACAGACACGGCCGTCAATCAGCCCAGGACAGACACGGCCGCCAATCAGCCCAGGACAGACACGGACACGTCCAATCAGCCCAGGACAGACACGGCCGTCAATCAGCCCAGGACAGACACGGCCGTCAATCAGCCCAGGACAGACACGGCCGTCAATCAGCCCAGGACAGACACGGCCGTCAATCAGCCCAGGACAGACACGGCCGTCAATCAGCCCAGGACAGACACGGCCGTCAATCAGCCCAGGACAGACACGGCCGTCAATCAGCCCAGGACAGACACGGCCGTCAATCAGCCCAGGACAGACACGGCTGTCAATCAGCCCAGGACAGACACGGCCGTCAATCAGCCCAGGACAGACACGGCCGTCAATCAGCCCAGGACAGACACGGC
>NW_026277075.1:0-132851 GCF_023373465.1 Oncorhynchus keta | reverse complement strand
AGTCAGTATGTCAGTCAGTATACAACATAGACAGTCACTCCCACGCTGAGGTCTGTCCAACGCTGGTCCGACCAAGCTGACTCCACACTCCAAGACGCCCAAGATTTCGTATTACATCAGATAACAACATTGACAAATACGCTGATTCGGTGTGCGAGTTCATTAGAACGTGCGTTGAAGATGTCGTTCCCATAGCAACGATTAAAACATTCCCTAACCAGAAACCGTGGATTGATGGCAGCATTCGCTGCCAAACTGAAAGCCCGCTTTGAGGACAATACAGTGCCACTGACACGGCCTGCAACGAAAACATGCGGCCTCTCCTTCACTGCAGCCGAGGTGAGAAGACATTTAAACGTGTTAACCTCGCAAGGCTGCAGGCCCAGACGGCATCCCCAGCCGCGCCTCAGAGCATGCGCAGACCAGCTGGCTGGTGTGTTTACGGACATATTCAATCAATCCCTATACCAGTCTGCTGTTCTCACATGCTTCAAGAGGGCCACCATTGTTCCTGTTCCCAAGAAAGCTAAGGTAACTGAGCTAAACTCCTGTACTCCCTGTTCACATAGACAGTCAGCCAGTATGTCAGTGGGTGGGTGGGTGGGTGGGTGGGTGGGTCACAATGATCAAATTCAAATGTACGAAACACCAGAATACATGAAGGTTGTTTATTTCAATAAAAACTACAGCTTTAAAGGATTCAGATTCATCATGAAATCCTACCTGTAGGGTTCCCAGCATCTCTTTGGTCATGTCTCCCAGCACGTCTTTGACATCCTGAACGTTGTATCCTTCCAACCCTGTAGCCTTGTTCTCCTTCTCCTGCTCCAGAGCTGTTTCACCTGGTACCTCTCCATCCTCCTCCTGGCTGGTCCTCTGTCCCTGGGTCAACAGAACACCACCTATCAGACAGGCTGGTCCTCTGGGTCAACAGAACACCACCTATCAGACAGGCTGGTCCTCTGTCCCTGGGTCAACAGAACACCACCTATCAGACAGACTGGTCCTCTGTCCCTGGGTCAACAGAACACCACCTATCAGACAGGCTGGTCCTCTGGGTCAACAGAACACCACCTATCAGACAGGCTGGTCCTCTGTCCCTGGGTCAACAGAACACCACCTATCAGACAGGCTGGTCCTCTGGGTCAACAGAACACCACCTATCAGTCAGGCTGGTCCTCTGTCCCTGGGTCAACAGAACACCACCTATCAGACAGGCTGGTCCTCTGGGTCAACAGAACACCACCTATCAGACAGACTGGTCCTCTGGGTCAACAGAACACCACCTATCAGTCAGGCTGGTCCTCTGTCCCTGGGTCAGTATCAGACATTCTGTTGCTACATGTTCAAATCAACCGTTATGGTATGTACTAGTAGTCGTGGTAACACATTGATCAGTCATAGCTTCAGTTCTCAGTGAAGAGGTCTTCAACAGTGTGACAGCACCCACCTGTGGTCTTATGGGAAATAGCAGAATCACTGACTTGGAATAGGAGTTTTGGAATAGGAGTGACACTAACTCAGAAATAATACACAATAATACAATATGTACTATTTATTAATCTACTTGTCTTTTAAATCCAGATAGTACATGAAAATATAAAAACATCAGCTGTGAGCAGTAACCTAAGCAGAGCCCATGGTAAAGTCAATTATAGTACCTCTTCCTGCTGTTCAACAGGAGTCATGTAATGAGGTAGTCATCAGTAGTCCTACAGTACAGTACCTCTTCCTGCTGTTCAACAGGAGTCATGTAATGGAGGTAGTCATCAGTAGTCCTACAGTACAGTACCTCTTCATGCTGTTCAACAGGAGTCATGTAATGGAGGTAGTCATCAGTAGTCCTACAGTACAGTACCTCTTCATGCTGTTCAACAGGAGTCATGTAATGAGGTAGTCATCAGTAGTCCTACAGTACAGTACCTCTTCATGCTGTTCAACAGGAGTCATGTAATGGAGGTAGTCATCAGTAGTCCTACAGTACAGTACCTCTTCCTGCTGTTCAACAGGAGTCATGAGGTAGTCATCAGTATTCCTACAGTACAGTACCTCTTCATGCTGTTCAACAGGAGTCATGTAATGGAGGTAGTCATCAGTAGTCCTACAGTACAGTACCTCTTCCTGCTGTTCAACAGGAGTCATGTAATGGAGGTAGTCATCAGTAGTCCTACAGTACAGTACCTCTTCATGCTGTTCAACAGGAGTCATGTAATGGAGGTAGTCATCAGTAGTCCTACAGTACAGTACCTCTTCCTGCTGGTCAACATGAGTCATGTAATGGAGGTAGTCATCAGTAGTCCTACAGTACAGTACCTCTTCATGCTGTTCAACAGGAGTCATGTAATGGAGGTAGTCATCAGTAGTCCTACAGTACAGTACCTCTTCCTGCTGGTCAACATGAGTCATGTAATGGAGGTAGTCATCAGTAGTCCTACAGTACAGTACCTCTTCATGCTGTTCAACAGGAGTCATGTAATGGAGGTAGTCATCAGTATTCCTACAGTACAGTACCTCTTCCTGCTGGTCAACATGAGTCATGTAATGGAGGTAGTCATCAGTAGTCCTACAGTACAGTACCTCTTCATGCTGTTCAACAGGAGTCATGTAATGGAGGTAGTCATCAGTAGTCCTACAGTACAGTACCTCTTCATGCTGTTCAACAGGAGTCATGTAATGGAGGTAGTCATCAGTAGTCCTACAGTACAGTACCTCTTCCTGCTGTTCAACAGGAGTCATGTAATGGAGGTAGTCATCAGTATTCATGCCTTCTTCCAACGGGGCTACAAAGTCTGCTGAGCTGATCACCTCTATGGTCCTCTGGAATACAGTAAGTCAGGAAACAGAGGTTGTAGTCTCACCCATGATCTTACAGTAGAATATGTTGGATGTTTGCCTTCACATTTGTGAATATATTAAGAAAACGATCATATTAACTGGTAACAGACCTTGTTAAGGTATCAATGGGAAATCAAACAGACTCATTCATTATAGCTCCAAACTGTCAGGGATGAATCACTATACTACAGCTCGATCTGGAAATGATGAGGAGTTTATTATGTAACATCAGACTCATTCATTATAGCTCCAAACTGTCAGAGATGAATCACTATACTACAGCTCGATCTGGAAATGATGAGGAGTCTATTATCCATACAAACGCTCCACACCGCGTGGCCGCGGCCACCCTAATCTGGTGGTCCCAGCGCGCACGACCCACGTGGAGTTCCAGGTCTCCGGCAGTCCTCTGGAACGCCATCCAAGTGGCCAACAAGGCAGAGTTCATCTCAGCCTATGCCTCCTCCAGTCCCTCGACTTCTTGGCACTGACGGAAACATGGATCACCACAGATAACACTGCCACTCCTACTGCTCTCTCTTTGTCCCCACGTGTTCTCGCACACCCCGAGAGCTACTGGTCAGCGGGGTGGTGGCACCGGGATCCTCATCTCTCCCAAGTGGTCATTCTCTTTCTCCCCTTACCCATCTGTCTATCGCCTCCTTGAATTCCATGCTGTCACAGTTACCAGCCCTTTCAAGCTTAACATCCTTATCATTTATCGCCCTCCAGGTTCCTCGGAGAGTTCATCAATGAGCTTGATGCCTTGATAAGCTCCTTTCCTGAGGACGGCTCACCTCTCACAGTTCTGGGCGACTTTAACCTCCCCACGTCTACCTTGACTCATTCCTCTCTGCCTCCTTCTTCCACTCCTCTCCTCTTTGACCTCACCTCTCACCTTCCCCTACTTATCTTTACTAGATGCTGTTCTTCCACTAACCTCATTGCAACTCCCTCCAAGTCTCCGACCACTACCTTGTATCCTTTTCCACTCGCTCTCATCCAACACTTCCCACACTCCCCTCTGGATGGTATCCGCCGTCCCAACCTTCGCTCTCTCTCCCCCGCTACTCCTCCTTTCCATCCTATCATCTCTTTCCCTCTGCTCAAACCTTCTCCAACCCATCTCCTGATTCTGCCTCCCTCAACCCTCCTCCTCACTTTCTGCATCCTTGACTCTCTATGCCCCCTATCCTCCAGGCCGGCTCGGTCCTCCCTCCCGCTCCGTGGCTCGACGACTCATTGCGAGCTCACAGAACAGGGCTCCGGGCAGCCGAGCGGAAATGGAGGAAAACTCGCCTCCCTGCGGACCTGGCATCCTTTCGCTCCCTCCTCTCTACATTTTCCTCTTCTGTCTCTGCTGCTAAAGCCACTTTCTACCACTCTAAATTCCAAGCTTCTGCCTCTAACCCTAGGAAGCCTTTTGCCACCTTTCTCCCTCCCTCCTGAATCCTCCCCTCCTCCTCCTCTCTGCAGATGACTTTTGTCAACCATTTTGAAAAGAAGGTCGACGACATCCGATCCTCGCTTGCTAAGTCAAACGACACCGCTGGTTCTGCTCACACTGCCCTACCCTGTGCTCTGACCTCTTTCTCCCCCTCTCTCTCCAGATGAAATCATCAGCCTTGTGACGGCCGGCCGCCCAACAACCTGCCCGCTTGACCCTATCCTCCTCTCTTCTCCAGACCATTTCCGGAGACCTTCTCCCTTACCTCACCTCGCTTCATCAACTCATCCCTGACCGCTGGCTACGCCCTTCCGTCTTCAAGAGAGCGAGAGTTGCACCCTTCTGAAAAACCTACACTCGATCCCTCCGATGTCAACAACTACAGACCAGTATCCCTTCTTTTTTCTTTTCTCTCCAAAACTCTTGAACGTGCCGTCCTTGGCCAGCTCTCTCCGCTTATCTCTCTCAGAATGACCTTCTTGATCCAAATCAGTCAGGTTTCAAGACTAGTCATTCAACTGAGACTGCTCTTCTCTGTATCACGGAGGCGCTCCGCACTGCTAAAGCTAACTCTCTCTCCTCTGCTCTCATCCTTCTAGACCTATCGGCTGCCTTCGATACTGTGAACCATCAGATCCTCCTCTCCACCCTCCTCCGAGTTGGGCATCTCTCCGGCGCGGCCCACGCTTGATTGCGTCCCTACCTGACAGGTCGCTTCCTACCAGGTGGCGTGGCGAGAATCTGTCTCCTCACCACGCGCTCACCACTGGTGGGCTCTGTTCTAGGCCCTCTCCTATTCTCGCTATACACCAAGTCACTTGGCTCTGTCATAACCTCACATGGTCTCTCCTATCATTGCTATGCAGACGATAACAATTAATCTTCTCCTTTCCCTTCTGATGACCAGGTGGCGACCGCATCTCTGCATGTCTGGCAGACATACTCAGTGTGGATGACGGATCACCACCTCAAGCTGAACTCGGCAAGACGGAGCTGCTCTTCCTCCCGGGGAAGGGACTGCCCGCTCCATGATCTCGCCATCACGGCTGGGACAACTCCATTGTGTCCTCCTCCCAGAGCGCTAAGAACCTTGGCGTGATCCTGACAACACCCTGTCGTTCTCAACTAACATCAAGGCGGTGGCCCGTTCCTGTAGGTTCATGTTTACAACATCCGCAGTACGACTCCTGTTCTCACACAGGAAGCGGCGCAGGTCCTAATCCAGGCACTTGTCATCTCCCGTCCGATTACTGCAACTCGCTGTTGGCTGGGCTCCATGGTGCTTGCCTACGGAGCTGTGAGGGGAACGGCACCTCAGTACCTCCAGGCTCTGATCAGGTCCTACACCCAAACAAAGGGCACTGCGTTCATCCACCTCTGGCCCCTGCCGCCTCCCTACCACTGAGGAAGTACAGTTCCCGCTCAGCCCAGTCAAAACTGTTCGCTGCTCTGGCCCCCAATGGTGGAATAAACTCCCTCACGACGCCAGGACAGCGGAGTCAATCACCACCTTCCGGAGACACCTGAAACCCCACCTCTTTGAGAATGCCTAGGATAGGATAAGTAATCCTTCTCACCCCCCCCTTTTAAGATTTAGATGCACTATTGTAAAGTGACTGTTCCACTGGATGTCATAAGGTGAATGCACCAATTTGTAAGTCGCTCTGGATAAGAGCGTCTGCTAAATGACTTAAATGTAATGTAAATGTAATTATGTCACATCAGACTCATTCATTATAGCGCCAAACTGGATGAATCACTATACTACAGCTCGATCTGGAAATGATGAGGAGTCTATTATGTCACATCAGACTGTCAGGGATGAATCACTATACTACAGCTCGATCTGGAAATGATGAGGAGTTTATTATGTCACATCCTGGAACGTTGCAGCTCCTAGAAAAGAGCTCTGGTTGAACAAATCAATTTAATGGGCTCTGATGTTGTTATAGACTCCATACATGTTGTGATAATGAGATCTAATGTTATTATAAGCTCCATAAATGCTGTGATAATGAGATCTGATGTTTGTTATAGACTCCATACATGTTGTGATAATGAGATCTGATGTTATTATAGGCTCCATAAATGCTGTGATAATGAGATCTGAGTATTATTATAGGCTCCATACATGCTGTGATAATGAGATATAATGTTATTATAGGCTCCATACATGCTGTGATAATGAGATATAATGTTATTATAGGCTCCATACATGCTGTGATAAAAATATATCATGTTATTATAGGCTCCATACATGCTGTGATAATGAGATCTGATATTATTATAGGCTCCATACATGCTGTGATAATGAGATCTGATGTTATTATAGGCTCCATACATGCTGTGATAATGAGATATGTTATTATAGGCTCCATACATGCTGTGATAATAAGATATGTTATTATAGGCTCCATACATGCTGTGATAATGAGATATGTTATTATAGGCTCCATACATGCTGTGATAATGAGATCTGATGTTATTATAGGCTCCATACATGTTGTGATAATGAGATCTGATGTTATTATAGGCTCCATACATGCTGTGATAATGAGATCTAATGTTATTATAGGCTCCATACATGCTGTGATAATGAGATCTGATGTTATTATAGGCTCCATACATGCTGTGATAATGAGATCTGATGTTATTACAGACTCCATACATGTTGTGATAATGAGATCTGATGTTATTATAGGCTCCATACATGCTGTGATAATGAGATCTAATGTTATTATAGACTCCATACATGCTGTGATAATGAGATCTGATGTTATTATAGGCTCCATACATGCTGTGATAAATGAGATCTGATGTTATAATAGGCTCCATACATGCTGTGATAATGAGATCTGATGTTATATAGGCTCCATACATGCTGTGATAATGAGATCTAATGTTATTATAGGCTCCATACATGCTGTGATAATGAGATCTGATGTTATAATAGGCTCCATACATGCTGTGATAATGAGATCTGATGTTATTATAGGCTCCATACATGCTGTGATAATGAGATCTAATGTTATTATAGACCTATACATGCTGTGATAATGAGATCTGATGTTATATTAGGCTCCATACATGTGATAATGAGATCTGATGTTATTATAGGCTCCATACATGCTGTGATAATGAGATCTAATGTTATTATAGGCTCCATACATGCTGTGATAATGAGATCTGATATTATTATAGGCTCCATACATGTTGTGAGAGGAACAGAGTGAACTGTTGTGATGACCATTTTCTGTCATCTCTAACTCACCATCAGGAGACCATTTATCTGTCCTTCTCTGTCTAACTAACTCACCACCAGGGAGATAATTTATCTGTCATCTCTGTCTAACTAACTCACCATCAGGAGACCATTTATCTGTCCTTCTGTCAACTAACTCACCATCAGGAGACCATTTATCTGTCATCTCTGTCTAACTAACTCACCACCAGGAGATTCATTTATCTGTCATCTCGTCTAACTAACTCACCATCAGAGACCATTTATCTGTCATCTCTGTCTAACTAACTCACCACCAGGAGACCATTTATCTGTCATCTCTGTCTAACTAACTCACCATCAGGAGACCATTTATCTGTCATCTCTGTCTAACTCACCATCAGGAGAGGCCATTTGTCTGTCATCTCTGTCTAACTAACTCACCACCAGGAGATATTTATCTGTCATCTCTGTCTAACTAACTCACCACCAGGATCTGTCCATTTATCTGTCATCTCTGTCTAACTAACCTACCATCAGGAGACCATTTATCTGTCATCTCTGTCTAACTAACTCACCATCAGGAGACCATTTATCTGTCATCTCTGGCTAACTCACCATCAGGAGGCCATTTATCTGTCTAACTAACTCACCATCAGAGACCACATTCGTCCTCTCTGTCAACCATCATCAGAGACCATTATCTGTCATCTCTGTCTCAACTAACTCACCATCAGGAGACCATTTATCTGTCATCTCTGTCTAACTAACTCACCATCAGGAGACCATTTATCTGTCATCTCTGTCTAACTAACTCACCATCAGGAGACCATTTGTCTGTCATCTCTAACTAACTCAGAAAATCTGTCCTCCTGATTGGAGTTAGTCAGAGACTAACTTAAATATCTGTCATCTGAGTGTTAGACTAATGACAGATAATGGTCTCCATGGTGAATTAGTCAGGAGACCATTATCTGTCCTCTCTGTCTAACTAAAATCTCCATGGTGAGTTAGACAGAGATGATCTGATAAATGGTCTCCTGATGGTGAGTTAACTCACCATCAGAGATGACCATTTATCTGGTCTCTCTGATGGTGACTTAGACAGAGATGACAGATAAATGGCCTCAGGTGAGTTAGTTAGACAGAGATGACAGATAAATGGTCATCCTGATGGTGAGTTAGTTAGATCAGAGATGACCATTATCTGTCATCTCTGTGGTGAGTAACTCAGACAGAGATGACCATTTATCTGTCATCTCTGTCTAACTTAGACAGAGATGACCATAAATGGTCATCCTGATGGTGAGTTAGTTAGATCAGAGATGACAGATAAATGGTCTCCTGATCTGAGTAAGTCACCATCAGAGATGACAGATTAATGGCCTCCTGATGGTGAGACCATTTATTAGTCCTCTGACTAGATAAACCATGGTCTCCTGATTGTGAGTCTAGTAACTCACCATCAGAGAGACCATTTATGGTCTCCTGTCACTAACTCAGAGATGACTAAATGGCCTCCTGATGGTGAGTTAGTTAGACAGAGATGACATAAATGGTCTCCTGATGGTGAGTTAGTTAGATCAGAGAGACCATAATGGTCTCCTGATGGTGAGTTAGTTAGACAGAGATGACAGATTTATCTGTCATCTCTGTCTAACTCACCATCAGAGACCATTTAAATGGTCTCCTGTCAGTTAGGAGCTTTAGTCAGAGATGACAGATAAATGGTCTCCCTGATGGTGAGTTAGTTACAGAGATGACAGATAATGGTCTCTCTGTGGGTAAGTTAGACAGAGATGACATTTAAATGTCATCCTGATGGTGAGTTAGTTAGATCAGAGATGACAGATAATGGTCATCTCTGATGGTGAGTTAGACAGAGATGACAGATAAATGGTCATCCTGATGGTGACTTAGTTAGACAGAGATGACAGATAAATTGTCTCCTGATGGAGGAGTTAGTTGTCAGAGATGAACTAACTAATGGTCTCCTCTGATGGTGAGTTAGTTAGTCAGAGACCAGATAAATGTCATCTCTGTCTGATGGTGATTTATTAGACAGAGATGACAGATAATGGTCTCCTGATGGTGACCATTTAGTTAGTCAGAGATGACAGATAAATGGTCATCTCTGATGGTGACTTACTTAGATCAGAGAGACCATTTATCTGTCTCTCTGTCTAACTAGACAGAGATGACAGATAAATGGTCTCCTGATTGTGACTAAATCAGACAGAGATGACAGATAAATGGTCTCTGATGGTGAGTTACTCACCATCAGAGATGACAGATAAATGGCATCTCTGATGGTGACTTACTCAGAGATGACAGATAAATGGTCATCAGTCAGAGATGACAGATTTAATGGCCTCCTGATGGTGAGTTAACTCAGACAGAGATGACAGATAAATGGTCTCCTGATTGTGAGTTAGTTAGACAGAGATGACAGATAAATGGTCTTTATCTGATGGTGAGTTAGTCAGACAGAGATGACAGATAAATGGCCATCCTGATGGTGAGTTAGTTAGACAGAGATGACAGATAAATGTCATCTCTGATGGTGAGTTAGTTAGACAGAGATGACAGATAATGGTCACCATGGTGAGTTAGTTAGACAGTCAGATGACAGATAATGGTCTCTGATGGTGAGTTAGACAGAGATGACAGATAAATGGTCTCCTGATGGTGAGAGTTAGTTAGACAGAGATGACAGATAAAATGGTCTCACCATCAGGAGTTAGTTAGACAGAGATGACAGATAATGTCCTCTGATGGTGAGTTAACAGAGATGACAGATAAATGGTCTCCTGATGGTGAGTTACCATCAGGGCCAGAGATTAATGGTCTCTGTCAGTTAGACAGAGATGACAGATAAATGGTCTCACCATCAGTGAGTTAGTTAGACAGAGATGACAGATAAATCTGTCTCCTATGGTGAGTTAGTTAGACAGAGAGACCATAATGGTCTCCTGATGGTGAGTCTAGTTAGTCAGAGATGACAGATAAATGGCCTCCTGATGGTGATTTAGTTAGACAGAGATGACATAATGGTCTCCTGTCAGTTAGTAAGTCAGAGATGACAGATAAATGGTCTCCTGATGGTGAGTTAGTTAGACAGAGATGACAGATAATGGTCTCCCATGATGGTTAGTTAGACAGAGATGACAGACTAAATGGTCTCCTGGTGGTGAGTTAGTTAGAGAGATGACAGATAAATGGTCTCCTGATGGTGAGTTAGAAGAGATGACAGATAAATGGTCTCCTCTGATGGTGAGTTAGTTAGAGAGATGACAGATAAATGGTCATCTGATGGTGAGTTAGAGATGACAGATAAATGGCCATCAGGTGGTGTCAGTTAGTTAGACAGAGATGACAGATAAATGGTCTCCTGATGGTGAGTTAGAGAGAGATGACAGATAAATGGTCTCCTGTTGGTGAGTTAGTTAGACAGAGATGACAGATAAATGGTCTCCTGATGGTGAGTTAGACAGAGATGACAGATAATGGTCTCCTGGTGGTGAGTTAGACAGAGATGACAGATAAATGGTCTCCTGATGGTGAGTTAGTTAGACAGAGATGACAGATAAATGGTCTCCTGATGGTGAGTTAGACAGAGATGACAGATAAATGGTCTCCTGGTGGTGAGTTAGACAGAGATGACAGATAAATGGTCTCCTGATGGTGAGTTAGACAGAGATGACAGATAAATGGTCTCCTGATGGTGAGTTAGACAGAGATGACAGATAAATGGTCTCCTGATGGTGAGTTAGTTAGACAGAGATGACAGATAAATGGTCTCCTGATGGTGAGTTAGACAGAGATGACAGATAAATGGTCTCCTGATGGTGAGTTAGACAGAGATGACAGATAAATGGCCTCCTGGTGGTGAGTTAGTTAGACAGAGATGACAGATAAATGGTTAGGGACAATGACAGGAAAGGACTCTTTATGGTCACTGCCCTTCCAAGTTACTCACTAGCTTCCTTAAGGAAACCTCAACATACATACGGACACAATGACGCAGGCAGTCTCACCTTCTTCCCAAGGAGCAGCTCCTCTCTAGGTTGGCTGAAGAGAAACTCATAGAGTTGGTAGTTCTGAAAGAGACTATAGTAAAAGAGGTGAACCAAGATAAGTAACCAACAGACCAGAACTTCAACATCCCCTATGAGGGTCACTGCTCTGAATGGATTATCACCAGATAAGTAAGGACAGTGTTCATGTGATATTAATCATGTAGGCCTTACTAAAAAAGGCTAATAGAGAAGAGTCTTGCTACCTGCACTTCAGGTAGTCAGTGATGGACATGGCCTGCTCAGCATCAAACAGTGAGTCGACCTCTGGAGAAGGAGACTGGCGCGTTCCTGATATCATCTTGGCAAACTCATTCAGGTTATCAACAAACAGCATCTGCTTCTCTGGGACATTGAGGACAGATATGAATACAGATATTAGCCACAGCCAGTCCATATTGACGTTAGCCATAAGAATCTGACTGGACGTTCATTACTTCTGAGGCAGGAACGGTGCCATGCCAAGGTCAGGACAGCAAGATCAGGACAGCAAGGAGCGTGAGATGTGTCTCGGAAAACATACCTTAATCCAAGGATGGGAGATGGCGCTGTATTCCTAATTATCCCAACTGACAAATCGAGAAGATTGAAATACTTTATCTCAAATGGTGAAGTTTTGGAGGAAATTAACTCTATTTTCTTCGCTCTGCTGTCATGAGGGGGGCAACTTAAATTCTCGCAGGGTGGGGTGGGACCCGAACTAAATATTACTTAGGGCCCACTAAAAGGCTGTCTGTATGTGTGGGTATAGATGTGGATATGCAGGCCTGCGAGCCACTGTGACCGGTCATGATGAGTTCAGAGTTTCGTGGTAACAAATCAAAATTATAGGTTGCGGCTTCCCGGGTGGCGCAGTGGTTAAGGGCGCTGTACTGCAGCGCCAGCTGTGCCACCAGAGACTCTGGGTTCGCGCCCAGGCTCTGTCGTAACTGGCCACAACCAGGAGGTCCGTGGGGCAACGCACAATTGGCCCAGCGTCGTCCGGGTTAGGGAGGGCTTGGCCGGTAGGGATATCCTTGTCTCACCAGCGACTCCTGTGGAGGGCCAGGCGCAGTGGTTGCCAGGCGCAGTATCCAATTAGCAGTATCTTGTCTCATCGCTACAACTCCTGTACGGGCTCGGGAGAGACGAAGGTTGAAAGTCATGTGTCCTCACAATCCAAACCAAGCCACACTGCTTCTTAACACAGCGCGCATCCAACCCGGAAGCCAGCCGCACCAATGTGTCGGAGGAGACACTCCACCGCGCTGTGTTAAGAAGCAGTGTGGCTTGGTTTGGATTGTGAGGACACATGACTTTCAACCTTCGTCTCTCCCGAGCCCGTACGGGAGTTGTAGCGATGAGACAAGATACTGCTAATTGGATACCACGAAATTGGGGTTGAAAAAAGGGGTAAAATTCAAAAAATAAAAAAAATAATAGGTTGCACAGTAAATTACTCATCTCATACTTTTATTCTATACTATTCTACGGTATCTCATTCACTTAATAATGTTTACATATCTTGCATTTCTCATCTCTAATAATGTTTACACATCTTGCATTTCTCATCTCATATGTACATACTGTATTCTATCTATCTTAGTCCTTTACTTAGATTTGTGTGTATTGGGTTTATGTTGTGTAATTTGTTAGATATTACATGTTAGATATTACTGCACTGTCGGAGCTAGAAGCACAAGCGTTTCGCTACACCCACAATAACATCTGCTAATTTTATTTATTTTACCTTTATTTAAATAAGCAAGTCAGTTCAGAACAAATTCTTATTTTCAATGACGGCCTCGGAACAGTGGGTTAACTGCCTTGTTCAGGGGCAGAATGACAGATTTGTACCTTGTCAGCTCGGGGATTCGATCTGTGACCGATAAAATTAGCTTTGATTCTGTCTGTTACCTATAAATCCTATGACTTACCACTGATGTTGTCCAGTAAGAATTGCAGTAGAGCCATGATGAATGAGATCTGTTGACAGGTGTAGTTCATCTCCCTGGTCCACCAGAAGCCAGAGACAAAGTAGTCCAACAGGGAAGCCTCCTTCAGACACGTCTGGTAGTTCTTCAAACCAAGTATTTCTTCAAACTGGCTGTTGTAAAACAAAAGGTTGATACATGAAACACTTCCAAATAAACTGGCCAGTAGGCCCATATATCCTCGTTACTTACAATTGCACTTGTTCCACTGTCAAATCCAACAGCGTGTTGATTTGTTCATGGGAAATAAGTTTCCATTGAGGGTTGGCTTTTTCAGCATCACTTTCCTGTATTAATTGGATTCAGAACACAAGTTGAGTTTGGTTAGCAGGCCAAACTAGGTTAGCTCTAGCTTTAATAACAGTTTGTCAAATAATAACCAGACAAATGATGTAGTAAATATTTCATATAATATTAAATATTAATAGGGTTTTAACATATATTCCTACTTTGGACGCAACGTCATTTCTATCGTTTGCATTTTTATCCGCTGACTTGTTGCTTTGTTTTGCTTTTGCAGACATGTTTTTAGTCACACGTGTTACCATGGCAACATGTCCACAGTGGACGGGCGGTGAGCTTCCGGTCCGGGTGATGAGCTTCCGGGCGGTGAGCTTCTGGGCAGTCTGGTCTATCGAGATGGATAAAACTCATTCTAGAATCGCAGTGTTGTCAATTTAGCGACTTTTGTCGCTATATCTAGCGAGTATTCAGACCCCTCTAGTGACAAATACAAATCAATGAAAAAACGAACCGCCAATAGCTACTTTCCATTACTGAGGAGTTGGCAACACTGTGTTAGATCTGTCTAGTCAACCTGTAACCAGTGCTGTCCGGAGCGCCGTACTGGTACTTCTCATTTTGGCCGAATAGCATACCGTCTCCTCTACAAAACAAAATCAATGAAAGTACAGTATCAAGACAGGCTGAATCTGCTTCTCCAATAGAAAACCAGGCGTTGACATGGTGTCTGGCTGAACTCATGGGTAGAGACATGTCTTCTGGTTAACGGTTGTCTCGCACCGAACTGCGCAAGCTGTCAACTCAAAGGCATTTGTTTTTGATGAAAATTAAAACGTGTAATTTCTCTCTATCACTTGGTTGGAGTAATAACATGTTCAGCTACTTAAGACACTAGCTTAAATCTATGTTGTGCTTTTAGATTTCGAGAAAAATTATCGAACAAGAATGAAGGCGGGATCTGCAATGAAGAGTGGACATTCATTTCCTGATTCAGCTTCGTACAAATGTATTTGCTTTAGGGTTGCTTTCCAAACACTTAAACGACACACCCTGTCCCCTCAGCCCTCAAATTAAGTGGACGCTTCTGATAACGTTTCATGACGTCTGACGAGTAGACACTTGCAGTGCGAAGGAGGCAGGAATGATTTTTAAATGGACCGGGACTTTCCCGGAAAGGTGTCAGTCGTTCGTTCCGCGACGACCGGTAGTTTATGGGTGCTTTACATACGCTACAGTCAATTATGATTGTCTGCTTATATTAACTATATCATTATTAATATACGCCTACTGTATGATACCTAGCAAATTAACTAACGTTAGCCTGCCTAGTTGGAACTTCTGAAGAAGGAAATGTTTTTATTTCTACAATTTCCAAAAGCTAAAACAAACAAAAACATCATGACTTTTATGAGACGTGTTCTTGCATTACAGACAATGCAATCGCCATCACACTGCCCCATCAAATCAAATTGTATAAGTCACATGCGCCGAATATAACCTTACAGTGAAATGCTTACTTTACGAGCCTCTAACCAACAATGTAGTTTAAAATTATTATTGGGGGTTGCTCTGACTTGCACTGTCAACTGTGGAACCTTATATAGACAGGTGTGTGCCTTTCCAAATCATGACCAATCAATTGAATTTACCAGTTGGACAATCAAGTTGTAGAAACATCTCAAGGATGATCAATGGAAACAGGATGCACCTGAGCTCGATTTTGAGTCTCGTAGTCAAAGGTCTGAATACTAATGTAAATAAGGTATTTATGTGTTAATTTTTTATAAATTTGTTTTCGATTTGTCATCATGGGTGTAGTGTGGATTGATGAGAAGAAAAAAAATAATTGTATCAATTTTAGAATAAGGCTGTAACGTAACAAAATGTAGAAACGGGTCTGAATAGTTTCCGAATGCACCGTATAATAATACTTCCTACATGCAATTCCCTTAAACATGTAACATTTAATTTTACTCAACTAATTGCTTTGCAATGTCGCGCGTCAAGCGCAGCATTTTTTCCACCGGCAGCACCCATTGGGTATTCGTTGTGCGGAGGCGGTTTGAACGTTAAATGACGAGACAGAGGCATTGATGCGAGTAACCAGTCTTGTTCAGTACATGACAACACATCCGGGTATCTCAAGCACCCCGGTAAAACACAAGAGTTGCAGTGATGAACATTTACCAACAGATGGCATCGCTGTGCCTTCTTACACCCATAACAGAGGCGTACCTAAACGTTCACTTTTTCAACAGTGTGTTGAAGTGGCTGACAGAGAGCAGACTAGAAGCATGCCCCGTTAATGAGGCAGCTGGAGTTGTATAGTATTTCTCCGACCCAGACAAAAAGATGATATTGAAGTTTATCTGTGCGGTTGTTACCCGGTCGCTATTTCTCCTCATCTCTCTGATAGGAGTATGGAGGGTGGTCTGGGTTAAGAATAATGCTCTTTATTGGTTCTTGACGATCCTTTATCTTCCTCTGGTGGTCGAGATGATTTTAACCCTGAAGAGAAAACAATTACAGGATTATAAATGGTAAATCTAAATAACATAGAACTGTGAAATGACTTTTTCTTAAAGTTTAGTCGCCTTGACTGTTTGTTTTTAATACCTTTTCATGTTATCTTTCCGTGTCTCCAGGTTTTCTCCTGCCATCTTCCTGTTCCTCATCAGTATCATTCCATCTCTATGGATTCTAGAGTTACATCATCAGCAGAACAAAGCTACTGATTCCAGGGTAAGGACTTTGGTCTTCTGTTTTATTTAGGATTTTTAATAATTTATTCCTTCACTTTAGTTGTACATTTATTTGTAACTTGCATAATGAGCGGAAATCATATACTCTGTGTAAATGATGGTGAATGTAATCATATACTGTGTGTAAATGATGGTGAATGTAATCATATACTGTGTGTAAATGATGGTGAATGTAATCATATACTGTACTCTGTGTAAATGATGGTGAATGTAATCACATACTCTGTGTAAATGATGGTGAATGTAATCATGTACTGTGTGTAAATGATGGTGAATGTAATCATATACTGTGTGTAAATGATGGTGAATGTAATCATATACTGTGTGTAAATGATGGTGAATGTAATCATATACTGTACTCTGTGTAAATGATGGTGAATGTAATCATATACTCTGTGTAAATGATGGTGAATGTAATCATATACTGTACTCTGTGTAAATGATGGTGAATGTAATCATATACTCTGTGTAAATGATGGTGAATGTAATCATATACTGTGTAAATGATGGTGAATGTAATCATATACTCTGTTTAAATGATGGTGAATGTAATCATATACTCTGTGTAAATGATGGTGAATGTAATCATATACTGTGTGTAAATGATGGTGAATGTAATCATATACTCTGTGTAAATGATGGTGAATGTAATCATATACTGTGTGTAAATGATGGTGAATGTAATCATGTACTGTGTGTAAATGATGGTGAATGTAATCATATACTCTGTGTAAATGATGGTGAATGTAATCATATACTCTGTGTAAATGATGGTGAATGTAATCATATACTCTGTGTAAATGATGGTGAATGTAATCATATACTCTGTGTAAATGATGGTGAATGTAATCATATACTCTGTGTAAATGATGGTGAATGTAATCATGTACTGTGTGTAAATGATGGTGAATGTAATCATATACTCTGTGTAAATGATGCTGTTTCTTTTCTGTTGTCCATACTGTAGGCTAGTAAATAGTATCGTGAATTTAACTCATGTACTGTATGTCTGTTTATCCTCAGTGACAAACTGGATTCATCTGAAAACATAAAGAGCCTGTTAAACATGGTGAGCGGGAATCATCCACCAATGGCAGCGAGACGTTACTCCAGGTGGGCAGAAGCCACAGTGTTTCCTGTGTGTCCTGCAGACAGTTTTTCCTACAGGCCTGTCGAGACAGAGGCTGCCTTTAACACCAGTTTGTTTGGTAGTGCTGCTGTTGCACCTCAAAGACTTTATTGTGAGCTCAGACTTTTTATAACTAAAATAGATCTACAGAAGTTGTTTTTAACTAAACAACCCTAAATAAAAACTATTACAAGCTTCGTCACACAGTGCTGCTGGCTGTAGTACCCTCCCCTGGCCTGAACTGGGCTCTCCCTTAACCTCTTAGAAAACATTCATTCATGTTTTTTAAGGAGATTTTAAGATACTGATCTTTAATAATAACAACACTGGTTGGAGTTAATAACCTCTAATCAGTTATACTAACCACTATGTGTCTCTCTGGTTGGAGTTACCTAGTCATTAATAACCTCTAATCAGTTATACTAACCACTATGTGTCTCTCTGGTTGGAGTTACCTAGTCATTAATAACCTCTAATCAGTTATACTAACCACTATGTGTCTCTCTGGTTCGAGTTACCTAGTCATTAATAACCTCTAATCAGTTATACTACACCACTAGTGTTTACTAACCACAGGTCTCTCTGGTTGGAGTTACGATACTAACCTAGTCTTTCCTAAATAACCTCTAATCAGTTTTACTAACCACTATGTGTCTCTCTGGTTGGAGTTACCTAGTCATTAATAACCAATCAGTTATACTAACCACTATGTGTCTCTCTGGTTGGAGTTACTGCTAGTCATTAATAACCTCTAATCAGTTATACTAACCACTATGTGTCTCTGGTTGGAGTTACCTTCATTAATAACCTCTAATCAGTTATACTAACCACTATGTGTCTCTCTGGTTGGAGTTACTAGTCATTAATAACCTCTAATCAGTTATACTAACCACTATGTGTCTCTCTGGTTGGAGTTACCTAGTCATTAATAACCTCTAATCAGTTATACTAACCACTATGTGTCTCTCTGGTTGTAGTTAATAACCTCTAATCAGTGGTCTCTCTGGTTGGAGTTACCTAGTCATTAATAACCTCTAATCAGTTTTACTAACCACTATGTGTCCAGTTACTATCATTAATAACCTAATCAGTGTGTCTCTCTGGTTGGAGTTACCTAGTCATTAATAACCTCTAATCAGTTATACTAACCACTATGTGTCTCTCTGGTTGGAGTTACCTAGTCATTAATAACCTCTAATCAGTTATACCAACCACTATGTGTCTCTCTGGTTGGAGTTACCTAGTCATTAATAACCTCTAATCAGTTATACTAACCACTATGTGTCTCTCTGGTTCGAGTTACTAACCAATCAGTTATACTAACCACTATGTGTCTCTCTGGTTGGAGTTACCTAGTCATTAATAACCTCTAATCAGTTTTACTAACCACTATGTGTCTCTCTGGTTGGAGTTACCTAGTCATTAATAACCTCTAATCAGTTATACTAACCACTATGTGTCTCTCTGGTTGGAGTTAATAACCTCTAATCAGTTATACTAACCACTATGTGTCTCTCTGGTTGGAGTTACCTAGTCATTAATAACCTCTAATCAGTTATACTAACCACTATGTGTCTCTCTCTGGTGTGGAGTTACCTAGTCATTAATAACCTCTAATCAGTTATACTAACCACTATGTGTCTCTCTGGTTGGAGTTACCTAGTCATTAATAACCTCTAATCAGTTATACTAACCACTATGTGTCTCTCTGGTTGTGTCATTAATAACCTCTAATCAGTTATACTAACCACTATGTGTCTCTCTGGTTGGAGTTACCTAGTCATTAATAACCTCTAATCAGTTATACTAACCACTATGTGTCTCTCTGGTTGGAGTTACCTAGTCATTAATAACCTCTAATCAGTTATACTAACCACTATGTGTCTCTCTGGTTGTAGTTAATAACCTCTAATCAGTTATACTAACCACTATGTGTCTCTCTGGTTGGAGTTACCTAGTCATTAATAACCTCTAATCAGTTTTACTAACCACTATGTGTCTCTCTGGTTGGAGTTACCTAGTCATTAATAACCTCTAATCAGTTATACTAACCACTATGTGTCTCTCTGGTTGGAGTTACCTAGTCATTAATAACCTCTAATCAGTTATACTAACCACTATGTGTCTCTCTGGTTGGAGTTACCTAGTCATTAATAACCTCTAATCAGTTATACTAACCACTATGTGTCTCTCTGGTTGGAGTTACCTAGTCATTAATAACCTCTAATCAGTTATACTAACCACTATGTGTCTCTCTGGTTCGAGTTACCTAGTCATTAATAACCTCTAATCAGTTATACTAACCACTATGTGTCTCTCTGGTTGGAGTTAATAACCTCTAATCAGTTATACTAACCACTATGTGTCAGTTACCTATCATTAATAACCTCTAATCAGTTATACTAACCACTATGTGTCTCTCTGGTTGGAGTTAACCTCTAATCAGTTATACTAACCACTATGTGTCTCTCTGGTTGGAGTTACCTAGTCATTAATAACCTCTAATCAGTTATACTAACCACTATGTGTCTCTCTGGTTGGAGTTACCTAGTCATTAATAACCTCCAATCAGTTATACTAACCACTATGTGTCTCTCTGGTTGGAGTTACCTAGTCATTAATAACCTCTAATCAGTTATACTAACCACTATGTGTCTCTCTGGTTGGAGTTACCTAGTCATTAATAACCTCTAATCACTTATACTAACCACTATGTGTCTCTCTGGTTGGAGTTACCTAGTCATTAATAACCTCTAATCAGTTATACTAACCACTATGTGTCTCTGGTTGGAGTTACCTAGTCATTAATAACCTCTAATCAGTTATACTAACCACTATGTGTCTCTCTGGTTGGAGTTACCTAGTCATTAATAACCTCTAATCAGTTATACTAACCACTATGTGTCTCTCTGGTTGGAGTTACCTAGTCATTAATAACCTCTAATCAGTTATACTAACCACTATGTGTCTCTCTGCTTGGCCCAACAGGGTTCAGTATCTCTGTTGTCGTCAGTGTGCGCTAACGACTGGATCCTGGCCCTGCACCAGACCCTGTTGATCCTGCTGGTCATAGGGAAGTGGCTGCTCCCTGTTGCAGGAGGGGTGACCAGGGATGAACTGTCTCAGCTCCTCCTCATCTTCGTAGGCACTGCCGCTGACATCCTGGAGTTCACCTCAGAGACACTGTTGGATGTCAAGTAGGTCCCTGACCTCTAACCCCTAACCCTAACCTCAGAGATACTGTCTGATGTATGTATTTTAAGTCAGTAGACATTATATGTAGCCTGGATGTCAGTCTGTTTCTGCACTCTTGGCATGACAATTCCATAATGAACAGAAACAGACTGGACCCAGGCTACAGTACCATGACCAGAAACAGACTGGACCCAGGCTACAGTACCATGACAATTCCATAATGAACAGAAACAGACTGGACCCAGCCTATAATACCATGACAATTCCATAATGAACAGAAACAGACTGGACCCAGGCTATAGTACCATGACAATTCCATAATGAACAGAAACAGACGGGACCCAGGCTATAGTACCATGACAATTCCATTAGGAACAGAAACAGACTGGACCCAGGCTACAGTACCATGACAATTCCATAATGAACAGAAACAGACTGGACCCAGGCTATAGTACCATGACAATTCCATAATGAACAGAAACAGACTGGACCCAGGCTACAGTACCATGACAATTCCATTAGGAACAGAAACAGACTGGACCCAGGCTATAGTACCATGACAATTCCATAATGAACAGAAACAGACTGGACCCAGGCTATAGTACCATGACAATTCCATTAGGAACAGAAACAGACTGGACCCAGGCTATAGTACCATGACAATTCCATAATGAACAGAAACAGACTGGACCCAGGCTACAGTACCATGACAATTCCATAATGAACAGAAACAGACTGGACCCAGGCTACAGTACCATGACAATTCCATAATGAACAGAAACAGACTGGACCCAGGCTACAGTACCATGACAATTCCATAATGAACAGAAACAGACTGGACCCAGGCTATAGTACCATGACCAGAAACAGACTGGACCCAGGCTATAGTACCATGACCAGAAACAGACTGGACCCAGGCTATAGTACCATGACCAGAAACAGACTGGACCCAGGCTACAGTACCATGACAATTCCAATAGGAACAGAAACAGACTGGACCCAGGCTACAGTACCATGACCAGAAACAGACTGGACCCAGGCTATAGTACCATGACCAGAAACAGACTGGACCCAGGCTATAGTACCATGACCAGAAACAGACTGGACCCAGGCTATAGTACCATGACCAGAAACAGACTGGACCCAGGCTATAGTACCATGACCAGAAACAGACTGGACCCAGGCTATAGTACCATGACCAGAAACAGACTGGACCCAGGCTATAGTACCATGACCAGAAACAGACTGGACCCAGGCTATAGTACCAGTGCAGATAAACATACATGTGATGTTTTCTGCAGCTTCACACCCTTACCAATGTTAAACCATGTCTCCCACAGGGACAGCAGTCCCAGCATGGTGTACGTCATCCTCGGAGTCTGGACGTGGAGTATGTTCCAGTTTCCTCTTCACCTGTCAGGTACTGTGTGTTTCTATCCTGGCTCTTCTTATGGTTACGGTAACCATAATGTTATTGCTGTGTTATACAGGGAATTACGGTAACCATAATGTTATTGCTCTGTTATACAGGGAATTACGGTAACAATAATGTTATTGCTCTCTTATACAGGGAATTACAGTAACCATCATGTTATTGCTCTGATATACAGGGAATTACAGTAACCATAATGGTATTGCTCTGTTATACAGGGAATTACGGTAACCATAATGTTATTGCTCTGTTATACAGGGAATTACGGTAACCATAATGTTATTGCTCTGTTCTACAGGGAATTATCAAAATCAAATCAAATCAAATGTATTTATATAGCCCCTCGTACATCAGCTGATATCTCAAAGTGCTGTACAGAAACCCAGCCTAAAACCCCAAATAGCAAGCAATGCAGGTGTAGAAGCACGGTGGCTAGGAAAAACTCCCTAGAAAGGCCAAAACCTAGGAAGAAACATAGAGAGGAACCAGGCTATGTGGGGTGGCCAGTCCTCTTCTGGCCGTGCCGGGTGGAGATTATAACAGAACATGGCCAAGATGTTCAAATGTTCATAAATGACCAGCATGGTCAAATAATAATAATCACAGGCAGAACAGTTGAAACTGGAGCAGCAGCATGGCCAGGTGGACTGGGGACAGCAAGGAGTCATCATGTCAGGTAGTCCTGAGGCATAGTCCTAGGGCTCAGGTCCTCCACGAGAGAGAAAGAAAGAGAGAAAGAGAGAATTAGAGAGAGCACACTTAAATTCACACAGGACACCGGATAAGACAGGAGAAGTACTCCAGATATAACAGACTGACCCTAGACCCCCCGACACATAAACTACTGCCGCATAAATACTGGAGGCTGAGACAGGAGGGGTCAGGAGACACTGTGGCCCCATCCGATGACACCCCAGGACAGGGCCAAACAGGAAGGATATAACCCCACCCACTTTGCCAAAGCACAGCCCCCCACACCACTAGAGGGATATCTTCAACCACCAACTTACCAACCTGAGACAAGGCCGAGTATAGCCCACAAAGATCTCCGCCACGGCACAACCCAAGGGGCGCCACCCAGACAGGATGACCACATCAGTGAATCAACCCACTCAGGTGACGCACCCTCCCAGGGACGGTATGAAAGAGCCCTAGTAAGCCAGTGACTCAGCTCCTGTAATAGGGTCAGAGGCAGAGAATCCCAGTGGAAAGAGGGGATTCGGCCAGGCAGACGACAGCAAGGGCGGTTTGTTGCTCCAGAGCCTTTCCGTTCACCTTCACACTCCTGGGCCAGACTACACTCAATCATATGACCCACTGAAGAGATGAGTCTTCAGTAAAGACTTAAAGGTTGAGACCGAGTTTGCGTCTCTTACATGGGTAGGCAGACCATTCCATAAAAATGGAGCTCTATAGGAGAAAGCCCTGCCTCCAGCTGTTTGCTTAGAAATTCTAGGGACAATTAGGAGGCCTGCGTCTTGTGACCGTAGCGTACGTGTAGGTATGTACGGCAGGACCAAATCAGAGAGATAGGTAGGAGCAAGCCCATGTAATGCTTTGTAGGTTAGCAGTTAAACCTTGAAATCAGCCCTTGCTTTGACAGGAAGCCAGTGTAGGGAGGCTAGCACTGGAGTAATATGATACATTTTTGTTGGTTCTAGTCAGGATTCTAGCAGCTGTATTTAGCACCAACTGAAGTTTATTTAGTGCTTTATCCGGGTAGCCGGAAAGTAGAGCATTGCAGTAGTCTAACCTAGAAGTGACAAAAGCATGGATAAATCTTTCTGCATAATTTTTGGACAGAAAGTTTCAGATTTTTGCAATGTTACGAAGATGGAAAAAAGCTGTCCTTGAAATGGTCTTGATATGTTCTTCAAAAGAGAGATCAGGGTCCAGAGTAACGCCGAGGTCCTTCAGTTTTATTTGAGACGACTGTACAACCATTAACATTAATTGTCAGATTCAACAGAAGATCTCTTTGTTTCTTGGGACCTAGAACAAGCATCTCTGTTTTGTCCGAGTTTAAAAGTAGAAAGTTTGCAGCCATCCACTTCCTTATGTCTGAAACACATGCTTCTAGCGAGGGCAATTTTGGGGCTTCACCGTGTTTATGGTGAATTATGGTAACCATAATGTTATTGCTCTGTTATACAGGTGATTACGGTAACCATAATGTTATTGCTCTGTTATACAGGTGATTACGGTAACCATGATGTTATTGCTCTGTTTTACGGTTGATTACGGTAACCATAATGTTATTGTACTGTTTGTTATACATGGAATTATGGTAACCATAATGTTATTGCTGTGTTATACAGGGAATTACGGTAACCATAATGTTATTGCTCTGTTATACAGGTGATTACGGTAACCATAATGTTATTGCTCTGTTATACAGGTGATTACGGTAACCATAATGTTATTGCTCTGTTATACAGGGAATTACGGTAACCATAATGTTATTGCTCCGTTATACAGGTGATTACGGTAACCATAATGTTATTGCTCTGTTATACAGGTGATTACGGTAACCATGATGTTATTTTTTAAAACATTTTTATTTCACCTTTATTTAACCAGGTGGGCTAGTTGAGAACAAGTTCTCATTTACAACTGCAACCTGGCCAAGATAAAGCAAAGCAGTTTGACACAAACAACAACACAGAGTTACACATGGAATAAACAAACATACAGTCAATAATACAGTACAAAAATCTATATACAGCGTGTGCAAATGAGGTAGGATAAGAGAGGTAAGGCAATAAATAGGCCATGGTGGCGAAGTAATTCCAATATAGAAATTAAACACTGGAATGGTAGGATGTGCAGAAGATGAATGTGCAAGTAGAGATACTGGGGTGCAAAGAAGCAAGATAAATAAATACAGTATGGGGATGAGGTAGTTTGGAAGGGCTATTTACAGATGAGCTACGTACAGGTGCAGGGAACTGTGAGCTGCTCTGACAGCTGGCGCTTAAAGTCAGTGAGGGAGGTAAGAGTCTCCAGCTTCAGATTTTGCAGTTCGTTCCAGTCATTGGCAGCAGAGAACTGGAAGGAGAGGCGGCCAAAGGAAGAATTGGCTTTGGGGGTGACCAGTGAGATGCACGTGCTATGGGTGGGTGCTGCTATGGTGACCAGTGAGCTCAGATAAGGCGGGGCTTTAGCTAGCAGAGACTTGTAGATGACCTGGAGCCAGAGGGTTTGGCGACGAGTATGTAGTGAGGGCCAGCCAACGAGAGCATACAGGTCGCAGTGGTGGGTAGTATATGGGGCTTTGGTGACAAAACGGATGGCACTGTGATAGACTGCATCCAATTTGTTGAGTAGAGTATTGGAGGCTATTTTGTAAATGAGTCGAAAGCCTTGGCCAGGTCGATGAATACGGCTGCACAGCAATGTCTCTTATCGATGGCGGTTCTGATATCTTTTAGTACCTTGAGCGTGGCTGAGGTGCACCCATGACCAGCTCTGAAACCAGATTGCATAGCGTAGAAGGTACAGTGAGATTCGAAATGGTCAGTAATCTGTTTGTTAACTTGGCTTTCAAAGACCTTAGAAAGGCAGGGTAGAATAGATATAGGTCAGTAGCAGTTTGTGTCTAGAGTGTCTCCCCCTTTTGAAGAGGAGGATGACCACGGAAGTTTTCCAATCTTTGGGAATCTCAGACGATACGAAAGAGAGGTTGAACAGGCTAGTAATAGGGGTTGCAACAATTTCGGCAGATAATTTTAGAAAGAGGGGGTCCAGATTGTCTAGCCCGGCTGATTTGTAGGGGTCCAGATTTTGCAGCTCTTTCAGAACATCAGCAATCTGGATTTGGGTGAAGGAGAAATAGGGTGTGTGCAGGGTGCCGGGCAGTTGACCAGGGTTGGGGTAGCCAGGTGGAAAGCATGGCCAGCCATAGAGAAATGCTTATTGAAATTCTCCATTATTGTGGATTTATCGGTGGTAACAGTGTTTCCTAGCCTCAGTGCAGTGGGCTGCTGGGAGGAGGTGCTCTTATTCTCCAGAACTTTTTTGAGTTTGTGCTACAGAATACACATTTCTGCTTGTTCTGTTATACAGGGAATTATGGTGACCATAATGTTATTGTACTGTTATACAGGGAATTATGGTAATGACAATATTTTCCACCAGAATTTCTTGGGACCCCACTGCAAATATATTTATATTTATTTTATTCAGTCAGTATGTATGTGGCGATATTTAGACACAGATTCTGGATTTCAATGTCACTAACTTATCCCGCATGGCCAGCTGACCAATGTCTCTTCTCTCCCAGTGTCTACCTCCAGACCTGATGAATATTCAGAGGGGGACCAGGGTGTGTCTCTGCTGGCCAGACTAAGGACAGATATCTGGAGCATGGTGGAGAGCCTCTTCGTCCAGGACGGACCCTTCCTGGTGGTCCGCCTCACCCTCATCCTCTACTTCCACGTCATACACCAGATGCTCATCTTCTTCGCCATCAAGAACTTCCTGGTGGTCATTCTGACCTTCTACCGTCTGTTTGCCATCTACTGCAACTACAAGGCTTCAGGTTGATCTGGGGTTAATGTCACGACTTCCCCAGAAGTCGGTCCCTCTCCTTGTTCTGGCGACGTTCGGCGGTCGACGTCACCGGGCCTTCTAGCCATCGCCATCCACCATCCACCTTCTCGCCGATCCACCTTTCATTTTCCATTTGTTTTTTGTCTTTCCACACACCTGGTTCCAATTCCATTCATTACATGTTGTTTATTTAAATGTTTGCTTGTGCACGTTATGCTGGTGTGGGTTAGGGTGGTAGAGGGCTGCTTGTGCACGTTATGCTGGTGTGGGTTAGGGTGGTAGAGGGCTGCTTGTGCACGTTATGCTGGTGTGGGTTAGGGTGGTAGAGGGCTGCTTGTGCACGTTATGCTGGTGTGGGTTAGGTGGTAGAGGGCTGCTTGTGCACGTTATGCTGGTGTGGGTTAGGGTGGTAGAGGGCTGCTTGTGCACGTTATGCTGGTGTGGGTTAGGGTGGTAGAGGGCTGCTTGTGCACGTTATGCTGGTGTGGGTTAGGGTGGTAGAAGGCTGCTTGTGCACATTATGCTGGTGTGGGTTAGGTGGTAGAGGGCTGCTTGTGCACGTTATGCTGGTGTGGGTTAGGTGGTAGAGGGCTGCTTGTGCACGTTATGCTGGTGTGGGTTAGGGTGGTAGAGGGCTGCTTGTGCACGTTATGCTGGTGTGGGTTAGGTGGTAGAGGGCTGCTTGTGCACGTTATGCTGGTGTGGGTTAGGTGGTAGAGGGCTGCTAGTGCACGTTATGCTGGTGTGGGTTAGGTGGTAGAGGGCTGCTTGTGCACGTTATGCTGGTGTGGGTTAGGTGGTAGAGGGCTGCTTGTGCACGTTATGCTGGTGTGGGTTAGGTGGTAGAGGGCTGCTTGTGCACGTTATGCTGGTATGGGTTAGGTGGTAGAGGGCTGCTTGTGCACGTTATGCTGGTGGGTTAGGTGGTAGAGGGCTGCTTGTGCACGTTATGCTGGTGTGGGTTAGGGTGGTAGAGGGCTGCTAGTGCACGTTATGCTGGTGTGGGTTAGGGTGGTAGAGGGCTGCTAGTGCACGTGGCTGGTGTGGGTTAGTGGTAGAGGGCTGCTTGTGCACGTTATGCTGGTGTGGGTTAGGGTGGTAGAGGGCTGCTTGTGCACGTTATGCTGGTGTGGGTTAGGTGGTAGAGGGCTGCTTGTGCACGTTATGCTGGTGTGGGTTAGGTGGTAGAGGGCTGCTAGTGCACGTTATGCTGGTGGGTTAGGTGGTAGAGGGCTGCTAGTGCACGTTATGCTGGTGTCGGTTAGGTGGTGGAGGGCTGCTTGTGCACGTTATGCTGGTGTGGGTTAGGTGGTAGAGGGCTGCTTGTGCACGTTATGCTGGTGTGGGTTAGGTAGTAGAGGGCTGCTTGTGCACGTTATGCTGGTGTGGGTTAGGGTGGTAGAGGGCTGCTTGTGCACGTTATGCTGGTGTGGGTTAGGTGGTAGAGGGCTGCTTGTGCACGTTATGCTGGTGTGGGTTAGGGTGGTAGAGGGCTGCTTGTGCACGTTATGCTGGTGTGGGTTAGGGTGGTAGAGGGCTGCTTGTGCACGTTATGCTGGTGTGGGTTAGGGTGGTAGAGGGCTGCTTGTGCACGTTATTGTCACGCCCTGGTCTAAGTATTTTGTGTTTTTCTTCATGTATTGGGTCAGGCCAGGGTGTGGCATGGAGTTTTTGTATTGTGGTGTGTTTTGTCTTGGGGTTTTGGTGTGTATGTATTTGGGATTGTAGCTAGTGGGGTTATCTAGCAAAGTCTATGGCTGTCTGGAGTGGTTCTCAATCAGAGGCAGGTGCTTATCGTTGTCTCTGATTGGGAAACATATTTAGGCAGCCATATTCTTGGTTGTATTGTGGGTGATTGTCCTGAGTGTCTTGACGTCCTTATTCTGTGTTAGTTTGCACCAGTTTAGGCTGTTTCGGTTTTCATTACGCTTATTGTTTTGTTGAGTTTTTGTATTGATTCGTGTTACGTTTGTTTTAAATAAACATGAATCGCAATCGACACGTTGCAGTTTGGTCAGTTTGGGGATGTTATTCAAAACATAATGTAAACTTTCACTGCTATGCGGATGACACACAGCTGTACATTTCAATGAAACATGGTGAAGCCCCAAAATTGCCCTCGCTAGAAGCATGTGTTTCAGACATAAGGAAGTGGATGGCTGCAAACTTTCTACTATTAAACTCGGACAAAACAGAGATGCTTGTTCTAGGTCCCAAGAAACAAAGAGATCTTCTGTTGAATCTGACAATTAATCTTAATGGTTGTACAGTCGCCTCAAATAAAACTGTGAAGGACCTCGGCGTTACTCTGGTGATCTCTCTTTTGAAGAACATATCAAGACCATTTCGAGGACAGCTTTTTTTCCATCTACGTAACATTGCAAAAATCAGAAACTTTCTGTCCAAAAATGATGCAGAAAAAAATTAATCCATGCTTTTGTCACTTCTAGGTTAGACTACTGCAATGCTCTATTTTCCGGCTACCCGGATAAAGCACTAAATAAACTTCAGTTAGTGCTAAAATACGGCTGCTAGAATCCTGACTAGAACCAAAAAAATTTGATCATATTACTCCAGTGCTAGCCTCTCTACACTGGCTTCCTGTCAAAGCAAGGGCTGATTTCAGGTTTTACTGCTAACCTACAAAGCACTACATGGGCTTGCTCCTACCTACCTCTCTCTGATTTGGTCCTGCCGAACATACCTACACGTGCACGCTACGGTCACAAGACGCAGGCCTCCTAATTGTCCCTAGAATTTCTAAGCAAACAGCTGGAGGCAGGGCTTTCTCCCTATAGAGCTCCATTTTTATGGAACGGTCTGCCTACCCATGTCAGAGACGCAAACTCGGTCTCAACCTTTAAGTCTTTACTGAAGACTCATCTCTTCAGTGGGTCATATGATTGAGTGTAGTCTGGCCCAGGAGTGGGAGGGTGAACGGAAAGGCTCTGGAGCAACGAACCGCCCTTGCTGTCTCTGCCTGGCCGGTTCCCCTCTTTCCACTGGGATTCTCTGCCTCTAACCCTGTTACGGGGCTGAGTCACTGGCTTGCTGGGGCTCTCTCGTGCCGTCCCTGGGGGTGCGTCACCTGGGTGGGTTGATTCACTGTTGTGGTCGGCCTGTCTGTGTTGCCCCCCTTGGGTTGTACCGTGGCGGAGATCTTTGTGGGCTATACTGGCCTTGTCTCAGGATGGTAAGTTGGTGGTTGAAGATATCCTCTAGTGGTGTGGGGGATGTGCTTTGGCAAAGTGGGTGGGGTTATATCCTTCCTGTTTGGCCCTGTCCGGGGTGTCCTCGGATGGGGCCACAGTGTCTCCTGACCCTCCTGTCTCAGCCTCCAGTATTTATGCTGCAGTAGTTTATGTGTCGGGGGCTAGGGTCAGTTTGTTATATCTGGAGTACTTCTCCTGTCCTATTCGGTGTCCTGTGTGAATCTAAGTGTGCGTTCTCTAATTCTCTCCTTCTCTCTTTCTTTCTCTCTCTCGGAGGACCTGAGCCCTAGGACCATGTCCCAGGACTACCTGACATGAGGACTCCTTGCTGTCCCCAGTCCACCTGGCCATGCTCCTGCTCCAGTTTCAACTGACCTGAGCCCTAGGACCGTGCCCCAGGACTACCTGACATGAAGGCTCCTTGCTGTCCCCAGTCCACCTGACTGTGCTGCTGCTCCAGTTTCAACTGTTCTGCCTTATTATTATTCGACCATGCTGGTCATTTATGAACATTTGAACATCTTGGTCATGTTCTGTTATAATCTCTACCCGGCACAGCCAGAAGAGGACTGGCCACCCCACATAGCCCGGTTCCTCTCTAGGTTTCTTCCTAGGTTTTGGCCTTTCTAGGGAGTTTTTCCTAGCCACCGTGCTTTTTTACACCTGCATTGTTTGCTGTTTGGGGTTTTAGGCTGGGTTTCTGTACAGCACTTTGAGATATCAGCTGATGTACGAAGGGCTATATAAATAAATTTGATTTGATTTGATTTGATTTGGTCCGACTCTCCTTCACCATATGAAAACCGTGACAGTTATGCTGGTGTGGGTTAGGTGGTAGAGGGCTGCTTGTGCACGTTATGCTGGTGTGGGTTAGGGTGGTAGAGGGCTGCTTGTGCACGTTATGCTGGTGTGGGTTAGGTGGTTGAGGGCTGCTTGTGCACGTTATGCTGGTGTGGGTTAGGGTGGTAGAGGGCTGCTTGTGCACGTTATGCTGGTGTGGGTTAGGTGGTAGAGGGCTGCTTGTGCACGTTATGCTGGTGTGGGTTAGGGTGGTAGAGGGCTGCTTGTGCACGTTATGCTGGTGTGGGTTAGGGTGGTAGAGGGCTGCTAGTGCACGTTATGCTGGTGTGGGTTAGGGTGGTAGAGGGCTGCTTGTGCACGTTATGCTGGTATGGGTTAGGTGGTAGAGGGCTGCTTGTGCACGTTATGCTGGTGTGGGTTAGGTGGTAGAGGGCTGCTTGTGCACGTTATGCTGGTGGGTTAGGTGGTAGAGGGCTGCTTGTGCACGTTATGCTGGTGTGGGTTAGGGTGGTAGAGGGCTGCTTGTGCACGTTATGCTGGTGTGGGTTAGGGTGGTAGAGGGCTGCTTGTGCACGTTATGCTGGTATGGGTTAGGTGGTGGAGGGCTGCTTGTGCACGTTATGCTGGTGGGGTTAGGGTGGTAGAGGGCTGCTTGTGCACGTTATGCTGGTGTGGGTTAGGGTGGTAGAGGGCTGCTTGTGCACGTTATGCTGGTGTGGGTTAGGTGGTAGAGGGCTGCTTGTGCACGTTATGCTGGTGTGGGTTAGGGTGGTAGAGGGCTGCTCTATGGCTGTGCACGTTATGCTGGTATGGGTTAGGTGGTAGAGGGCTGCTTGTGCACGTTATGCTGGTGTGGGTTAGGTGGTAGAGGGCTGCTTGTGCACGTTATGCTGGTGTGGGTTAGGTGGTAGAGGGCTGCTTGTGCACGTTATGCTGGTGTGTATTGTTAGGTGGTAGAGGGCTGCTTGTGCACGTTATGCTGGTGTGGTTAGTGGTAGAGGGCTGCTTGTGCACGTTATGCTGGTGTGGGTTAGGTGGTAGAGGGCTGCTTGTGCACGTTATGCTGGTGTGGGTTAGGTGGTAGAGGGCTGCTAGTGCACGTTATGCTGGTGTGGGTTAGGTGGTAGAGGGCTGCTTGTGCACGTTATGCTGGTGTGGGTTAGGTGGTAGAGGGCTGCTTGTGCACGTTATGCTGGTGTGGGTTAGGTGGTAGAGGGCTGCTTGTGCACGTTATGCTGGTGTGGGTTAGGGTGGTAGAGGGCTGCTAGTGCACGTTATGCTGGTGTGGGTTAGGGTGGTAGAGGGCTGCTAGTGCACGTTACGCTGGTGTGGGTTAGGTGGTGGAGGGCTGCTTGTGCACGTTATGCTGGTGTGGGTTAGGGTGGTAGAGGGCTGCTAGTGCACGTTATGCTGGTGTGGGTTAGGGTGGTAGAGGGCTGCTTGTGCACGTTATGCTGGTGTGGGTTAAGGTGGTAGAGGGCTGCTAGTGCACGTTATGCTGGTGTGGGTTAGGGTGGTAGAGGGCTGCTTGTGCACGTTATGCTGTGTGGGTTAGGTGGTAGAGGGCTGCTTGTGCACGTTATGCTGGTGTGGGTTAGGGTGGTAGAGGGCTGACAACAGAGGTGTCTGTCTGAACTGATTAATATCTCTGGGTTAGGGTGGTAGAGGGCTGACAGCAGAGGTGTCTTTCTGGGTTTTTAACAGTCACAGCTACTGACAAATTATGAACATAAGATTGTTAATGTTTGTTTGATCTCAAATGAGATCTATGGGTACAACCCTTTATTTGTACAGCCTATGGGTACAACCCTTTATTTGTACAGCCTATGGGTGCAACCCTTTATTTGTACAGCCTATGGGTACAACCCTTTATTTGTACAGCCTATGGGTACAACCCTTTATTTGTACAGCCTATGGGTACAACCCTTTATTTGTACAGCCTATGGGTACAACCCTTTATTTGTACAGCCTATGGGTACAACCCTTTATTTGTACAGCCTATGGGTACAACCCTTTATTTGTACAGCCTATGGGTACAACCCTTTATTTGTACAGCCTATGGGTGCAACCCTTATTTGTACAGCCTATGGGTACAACCCTTTATTTGTACAGCCTATGGGTACAACCCTTTATTTGTACAGCCTATGGGTACAACCCTTTATTTGTACAGCCTATGGGTACAACCCTTTATTTGTACAGCCTATGGGTGCAACCCTTTATTTGTACAGCCTATGGGTGCAACCCTTTAAATTACATCTAATTGGTCACATAGACGTGATTAGCAGATGTTATTGCAGGTGTAGCGAAATGCTTGTGTTTCTTGCTCCAACAGTTGTGACGGCCCTGAATTTTTCTGAACCGTCTCAGTGCTTCTCCTTCCAATAGGGCGCTTCCCCTTTAATTCCCAATTAAGTAGTGCTTCTCCTTCCAATAGGGCGCTTCCCCTTTAATTCCCAATTAAGTAGTGCTTCTCCTTCCAATAGGGCGCTTCCCCTTTAATTCCCAATTAAGTAGTGCTTCTCCTTCCAATAGGGCGCTTCCCCTTTAATTCCCAATTAAGTAGTGCTTCTCCTTCCAATAGGGCGCTTCCCTTTAATTCCCAATTAAGTAGTGCTTCTCCTTCCAATAGGGCGCTTCCCTTTAATTCCCAATTAAGTAGTGCTTCTCCTTCCAATAGGGCGCTTCCCCTTTAATTCCCAATTAAGTAGTGCTTCTCCTTCCAACAGGGCGCTTCCCCTTTAATTCCCAATTAAATAGTGCTTCTCCTTCCAATAGGGCGCTTCACCTTTAATTCCCAATTAAATAGTGCTTCTCCTTCCAATAGGGCGCTTCACCTTTATTTCCCAATTAAATAGTGCTTCTCCTTCCAAATGGGCGCTTCCCCTTTAATGCCCAATTAAATAGCGCTTCTCCTTCCAATAGGGCGCTTCCCCTTTAATGCCCAATTAAATAGTGCTTCTCCTTCCAATAGGGCGCTTCCCCTTTAATTCCCAATTAAATAGTGCTTCTCCTTCCAATAGGGCGCTTCCCCTTTAATTCCCAATTAAATAGTGCTTCTCCTTCCAATAGGGCGCTTCCCCTTTAATTCCCAATTAAATAGTGCTTCTCCTTCCAATAGGGCACTTCACCTTTAATTCCCAATTAAATAGTGCTTCTCCTTCCAATAGGGCGCTTCCCTTTAATTCCCAATTAAATAGTGCTTCTCCTTCCCATAGGGCACTTCCCCTTTAATTCCCAATTAAATAATGCTTCTCCTTCCAATAGGGCGCTTCCCCTTTAATTCCCAATTAAATAGTGCTTCTCCTTCCAATAGGGCGCTTCCCCTTTAATTCCCAATTAAATAGTGCTTCTCCTTCCAATAGGGCGCTTCCCCTTTAATTCCCAATTAAATAATGCTTCTCCTTCCAATAGGGCGCTTCCCCTTTAATTCCCAATTAAATAGTGCTTCTCCTTCCAATAGGGCGCTTCCCCTTTAATTCCCAATTAAATAGTGCTTCTCCTTCCAATAGGGAGCTTTCCCTTTAATTCCCAATTAAATTTCCAGCATCAGCTGCGCAAAAGTGGGGTTGTGATGGAGACGTGTGAATCAGGACGTGTTCAACCCCCAGTGCTGAAGCTTCTCTCTTCTGTTTATTTTGTTGCATTTAAAAGTGTGTTTGTAGCCTAATAACAAGTTTCCCCAGGATAGTATCCACTCTTTGCGTCCGTTGGACTACAACTCTCCGTTGTTCTTCGTGGCCTTGTCTGACTGGCTACAACCTTTTTGTATGTGGTATTTTATTTGTTTTGATGTATACTGTGATGATTTATGTAGTTAGTTGTAGTTGAGGACTTATTAAGAGTTGATACGCTTCATGGTTGTGTGGTAAAATAATTTGTTATATTGATTGTATGATTAATACTGGGTTTTGGCTACACTTGAATGAACGGACAAACATTGCGTGACAAAGGTCACTGGAGTTCCCTGAACTCCTTTACTCCTTTACCTTTGAAGCTTTCTACCTTCTCCACTGCGGTCCTGTAGATGTGGATAGGGGGTTGCTCCCTGCTGTTTCCACAATCATCTCCTTTGTTTTGTTGACGTTGAGTGAAAGGTTATTTTCCTGGCACCACACTCCCAGAGCCCTCACCTCCTCCCTGTAGGATGTCTCCTCCCTGTCCCCCCTTGTGGGCCCCAGTGTTGAGGTTCAGGAAAGGTTATTTTCCCCACACTCCCAGAGCCCTGTTGTCTCGTCCCCTTGTGGGCCCCCAGTTGTTCAGTGAAAGGTTATTTTCCTGGCACCACACTCCCAGAGCCCTCACCTCCTCCCTGTAGGATGTCTCGTCCCCTTGTGGGCCCCCAGTGTTGAGGTTCAGTGAAAGGTTATTTTCCTGGCACCACACTTTTCCTGGCACCACACTCCCAGAGCCCTCACCTCCTCCCTGTAGGATGTCTCGTCCCCTTGTGGGCCCCCAGTGTTGAGGTTCAGTGAAGTGGAGGTGTTGTTACCTACCTTCACCAATGGAGTGGAGGGTACTATGGTGTTAAATGCTGAGCTATAGTCAATGAACAGCATTCTTACGTAGGTATTCCTCTTGTCCAGATGGGATAAGGCAGAGTGATGGTGATTGTATCGTCTGTGGATCTATTGGGGCCAAATGATTTGTACAGCCTGTGTGGGTAATGTCAGTGAATGGTTTTAATCAGTAGTCAGTATCGCTGATAGTAGCAACGCTCATAACAGAAGAATGTAATTCCATGTCGTTTTATTATTGTGGTTATTATTGTGGTCCTTCTGTAGCACAGTTGGTAGAGCATGGCGCTTGTAACGCCAGGGTAGTGGGTTCGATTCCCGGGACCACCCATACGTAGAATGTAATTCCATGTCGTTTTTATGCTGCATCTTTATTTTATTCATCAGTTGAATGTATGGCAAAGCGTTGCCTTAGCAGTTCAATCAAGTACAAATAGTTTATCTTTCATTTTAAAATCTGTAGAAACTATGAGAATAGAATGTTTCAGAACTGAAAACATCACAGCACAGTTGAGAAAAAAATATGACAAATAGAAATGGATGTTGGATGGTGGTCAGAGATAGATGGGAGGGGTAAGGGGGAGGATGGTGGTCAGAGATAGATGGGAGGGGATTGAAGGATCTAGATGGTGGTCAGAGATAGATGGGAGGGGTTGAGGGAGCTGAAGGACTGGATGGTGGTCAGAGATAGATGGGAGGGGTTGAAGGTAGCTGAAGGATGGGACTGGATGGTTTTCAGAGATAGATGGGAGGGGTTGAGGGAGCTGAAGGGTGGGACTGGATGGTGGTCAGAGATAGATGGGAGGGGTTGAGGGGAGCTGAAGGGTGGGGGGACTGGATGGTGGTCAGAGATAGATGGGAGGGGTTGAGGGGAGCTGAAGGGGGGACTGGATGGTGGCCAGAGATAGATGGGAGGGGTTGAGGGGAGCTGAAGGACTGGATGGTGGTCAGAGATAGATGGGAGGGGTTGAGGGGAGCTGAAGGGTGGGACTGGATGGTGGTCAGAGATAGATGGGAGGGGTTGAGGGGAGCTGAAGGGTGGGACTGGATGGTGGTCAGAGATAGATGGGAGGGGTTGAGGGGAGCTGAAGGGTGGGACTGGATGGTGGTCAGAGATAGATGGGAGGGGTTGAGGGGAGCTGAAGGGTGGGACTGGATGGTGGTCAGAGATAGATGGGAGGGGTTGAGGGGAGCTGAAGGGTGGGACTGGATGGTGGTCAGAGATAGATGGGAGGGGTTGAGGGGAGCTGAAGGACTGGATGGTGGTCAGAGATAGATGGGAGGGGTTGAGGGGAGCTGAAGGGGGGACTGGATGGTGGTCAGAGATAGATGGGAGGGGTTGAGGGGAGCTGAAGGACTGGATGGTGGTCAGAGATAGATGGGAGAGGTTGAGGGGAGCTGAAGGGTGGGACTGGATGGTGGTCAGAGATAGATGGGAGGGGTTGAAGGTAGCTGAAGGATGGGACTGGATGGTGTTCAGAGATAGATGGGAGGGGTTGAGGGGAGCTGAAGGGTGGGGGGGACTGGATGGTGGTCAGAGATAGATGGGAGGGGTTGAGGGGAGCTGAAGGGGGGGACTGGATGGTGGTCAGAGATAGATGGGAGGGGTTGAGGGGAGCTGAAGGGTGGGGGGGGACTGGATGGTGGTCAGAGATAGATGGGAGGGGTTGAGGGGAGCTGAAGGGTGGGACTGGATGGTGGTCAGAGATAGATGGGAGGGGTTGAGGGGAGCTGAAGGGTGGGACTGGATGGTGGTCAGAGATAGATGGGAGGGGTTGAGGGAGCTGAAGGGTGGGACTGGATGGTGGTCAGAGATAGATGGGAGGGGTTGAGGGGAGCTGAAGGGTGGGACTGGATGGTGGTCAGAGATAGATGGGAGGGGTTGAGGGGAGCTGAAGGGTGGGACTGGATGGTGGTCAGAGATAGATGGGAGGGGTTGAGGGGAGCTGAAGGGTGGGACTGGATGGTGGTCAGAGATAGATGGGAGGGGTTGAGGGGAGCTGAAGGGTGGGACTGGATGGTGGTCAGAGATAGATGGGAGGGGTTGAGGGGAGCTGAAGGGTGGGACTGGATGGTGGTCAGAGATAGATGGGAGGGGTTGAGGGGAGCTGAAGGGTGGGACTGGATGGTGGTCAGAGATAGATGGGAGGGGTTGAGGGAGCTGAAGGGTGGGACTGGATGGTGGTCAGAGATAGATGGGAGGGTGAGGGAGCTGAAGGGTGGGACTGGATGGTGGTCAGAGATAGATGGGAGGGGTTGAGGGGAGCTGAAGGGTGGGACTGGATGGTGGTCAAAGATAGATGGGAGGGGTTGAGGGGAGCTGAAGGGGGGACTGGATGGTGGTCAGAGATAGATGGGGGGTTGAGGGGAGCTGAAGGGTGGGACTGGACTGGATGGTGGTCAGAGATAGATGGGAGGGGTTGAGGGGAGCTGAAGGGGGGACTGGATGGTGGTCAGAGATAGATGGGAGGGGTTGAGGGGAGCTGAAGGATGGGACTGGATGGTGGTCAGAGATAGATGGGAGGGGTTGAGGGGAGCTGAAGGGGGGGACTGGATGGTGGTCAGAGATAGATGGGAGGGGTTGAGGGGAGCTGAAGGGGGGACTGGATGGTGGTCAGAGATAGATGGGAGGGGTTGAGGGAGCTGAAGGATGGGACTGGATGGTGGTCAGAGATAGATGTTAGGGGTTGAGGGGAGCTGAAGGATGGGACTGGATGGTGGTCAGAGATAGATGGGAGGGGTTGAGGGGAGCTGAAGGGGGGACTGGATGGTGGTCAGAGATAGATGGGAGGGGTTGAGGGGAGCTGAAGGGGGGGACTGGATGGTGGTCAGAGATAGATGGGAGGGGTTGAGGGGAGCTGAAGGACTGGATGGTGGTCAGAGATAGATGGGAGGGGTTGAGGGAGCTGAAGGGGGGACTGGATGGTGGTCAGAGATAGATGGGAGGGGTTGAGGGGAGCTGAAGGACTGGATGGTGGTCACTGAAGGACTGGTGGTGGTCAGAGATAGATGGGAGGGGTTGAGGGAGCTGAAGGGGGGACTGGATGGTGGTCAGAGATAGATGGGAGGGGTTGAGGGAGCTGAAGGACTGGATGGTGGTCAGAGATAGATGGGAGAGGTTGAGGGGAGCTGAAGGGTGGGACTGGATGGTGGTCAGAGATAGATGGGAGGGGTTGAAGGTAGCTGAAGGATGGGACTGGATGGTGTTCAGAGATAGATGGGAGGGGTTGAGGGGAGCTGAAGGGTGGGGGGACTGGATGGTGGTCAGAGATAGATGGGAGGGGTTGAGGGGAGCTGAAGGGGGGACTGGATGGTGGTCAGAGATAGATGGGAGGGGTTGAGGGGAGCTGAAGGGTGGGGGGACTGGATGGTGGTCAGAGATAGATGGGAGGGGTTGAGGGGAGCTGAAGGGTGGGACTGGATGGTGGTCAGAGATAGATGGGAGGGGTTGAGGGAGCTGAAGGGTGGGACTGGATGGTGGTCAGAGATAGATGGGAGGGGTTGAGGGGAGCTGAAGGGTGGGACTGGATGGTGGTCAGAGATAGATGGGAGGGGTTGAGGGGAGCTGAAGGGGTGGGACTGGATGGTGGTCAGAGATAGATGGGAGGGGTTGAGGGAGCTGAAGGGGGGACTGGATGGTGGTCAGAGATAGATGGGAGGGGTTGAGGGAGGTGAAGGGGGGGACTGGATGGTGGTCAGAGATAGATGGGAGGGGTTGAGGGGAGCTGAAGGGTGGGACTGGATGGTGGTCAGAGATAGATGGGAGGGGTTGAGGGGAGCTGAAGGGGGGACTGGATGGTGGTCAGAGATAGATGGGAGGGGTTGAGGGGAGCTGAAGGGTGGGACTGGATGGTGGTCAGAGATAGATGGGAGGGGTTGAGGGAGCTGAAGGGGGGACTGGATGGTGGTCAGAGATAGATGGGAGGGGTTGAGGGGAGCTGAAGGGGGGACTGGATGGTGGTCAGAGATAGATGGGAGGGGTTGAGGGGAGCTGAAGGGTGGGACTGGATGGTGGTCAAAGATAGATGGGAGGGGTTGAGGGGAGCTGAAGGGGGGACTGGATGGTGGTCAGAGATAGATGGGAGGGGTTGAGGGGAGCTGAAGGATGGGACTGGATGGTGGTCAGAGATAGATGGGAGGGGTTGAGGGGAGCTGAAGGGGGGACTGGATGGTGGTCAGAGATAGATGGGAGGGGTTGAGGGGAGCTGAAGGATGGGACTGGATGGTGGTCAGAGATAGATGGGAGGGGTTGAGGGGAGCTGAAGGATGGGACTGGATGGTGGTCAGAGATAGATGGGAGGGGTTGAGGGGAGCTGAAGGGTGGGACTGGATGGTGGTCAGAGATAGATGGGAGGGGTTGAGGGGAGCTGAAGGATGGGACTGGATGGTGGTCAGAGATAGATGTTAGGGGTTGAGGGGAGCTGAAGGATGGGACTGGATGGTGGTCAGAGATAGATGGGAGGGGTTGAGGGGAGCTGAAGGGGGGACTGGATGGTGTTCAGAGATAGATGGGAGGGGTTGAGGGGAGCTGAAGGGGGACTGGATGGTGGTCAGAGATAGATGGGAGGGGTTGAGGGGAGCTGAAGGACTGGATGGTGGTCAGAGATAGATGGGAGGGGTTGAGGGAGCTGAAGGGGGGACTGGATGGTGTTCAGAGATAGATGGGAGGGGTTGAGGGGAGCGGAAGGACTGGATGGTGGTCAGAGATAGATGGGAGGGGTTGAGGGGAGCTGAAGGGTGGGACTGGATGGTGTCAGAGATAGATGGGAGGGGTTGAGGGGAGCTGAAGGATGGGACTGGATGGTGGTCAGAGATAGATGGGAGGGGTTGAGGGGAGCTGAAGGGGGGACTGGATGGTGGTCAGAGATAGATGGGAGGGGTTGAGGGGAGCTGAAGGGGGACTGGATGGTGGTCAGAGATAGATGGGAGGGGTTGAGGGGGACTGGGACTGGATGGTGGTCAGAGATAGATGGGAGGGGTTGAGGGGAGCTGAAGGGGGGGACTGGATGGTGGTCAGAGATAGATGGGAGGGGTTGAGGGGAGCTGAAGGGTGGGACTGGATGGTGGTCAGAGATAGATGGGAGGGATTGAGGGGAGCTGAAGGGGGGACTGGATGGTGGTCAGAGATAGATGGGAGGGGTTGAGGGGAGCTGAAGGGTGGGACTGGATGGTGGTCAGAGATAGCTATAATGTCTCTGTAACTCTGTGGTCTGGTATGGGAGCTATAATGTCTCTGTAACTCTGTGGTCTGTTATGGGAGCTATAATGTCTCTGTAACTCTGTGGTCTGTTATGGGAGCTATAATGTCTCTAACTCTGTGGTCTGTTATGGGAGCTATAATGTCTCTGTAACTCTGGTCTGTTATGGGAGCTATAATGTCTCTGTAACTCTGGTCTGTTATGGGAGCTATAATGTCTCTAACTCTGTGGTCTGTTATGGGAGCTATAATGTCTCTGTAACTCTGGTCTGTTATGGGAGCTATAATGTCTCTGTAACTCTGGTCTGTTATGGGAGCTATAATGTCTCTGTAACTCTGGTCTGGTATGGGAGCTATAATGTCTCTGTAACTCTGGTCTGGTATGGGAGCTATAATGTCTCTGTAACTCTGTGGTCTGTTATTGGAGCTATAATGTCTCTAACTCTGTGGTCTGGTATGGGAGCTATAATGTCTCTGTAACTCTGTGGTCTGTTATGGGAGCTATAATGTCTCTGTAACTCTGGTCTGGTATGGGAGCTATAATGTCTCTGTAACTCTGTGGTCTGTTATAGGAGCTATAATGTCTCTAACTCTGTGGTCTGTTATGGGAGCTATAATGTCTCTGTAACTCTGTGGTCTGTTATAGGAGCTATAATGTCTCTAACTCTGGTCTGTTATGGGAGCTATAATGTCTCTGTAACTCTGGTCTGTTATGGGAGCTATAATGGAATGTAGGACTGAACAAATCACCAGACTTCAAAGCCTTGTTTATAACAAGATGTTAACAGCTGATTGGCTGTTAACAGTTGTTTACTCTTCACTTCCTGAATAATTAGCTAGGTTGAAGTCATTCTACACAATCCTATATTAAGTTCTGTTTTTGTGAAATGGGTTTTTATTTGATGTGGAGTTGATAGTTACCTGCAATCTGACATTAATGTAGCCTTTCTTCTGTAAATAAAGCATTGGTGAATTCCATGACAAATCTGCTTATCAGAATGTCTGTTGGGAAATCAAGATGGTCATATATTAAACGGAAATAAAATTCCAAATCCCACTTCAATCAGGGAGGAGAAGGTTAAATAAGGATGTTTAAGCCTTGAGACAATTGAGACACGGATACACAGAGGGTGAATGGGCAAGACAACAGATGTAAGTGCCTTTGAACGCGATGTGGTAGTAGGTGCCAGACGCACCAGTTTGAGTCAAGAGCAGCAATGCTGCTGGGGTATTTTTTTGAACACTCAACACTTTCCTGTGTGGATCAAGAATGGTCAACCACCCAAAAGATATCCAGCCAACTTGATACTGTGGGAAGCATTGGAGTCAACATGGGCCAGCATCCCTGTGGAACACTTTTATCAACTTCTAGAGTCCATGCCCCGATGATGACTTGAGGCTGTTCTGAGGGCAAAACGGGGAGCAATTCCATATTGGGAATCTAAGGTTCCTAATGTTTTGTCCACTCAGTGTAGATGTAGGACAGAATCATTATACTGTTAAAGGAAAAGTAATGATATCATCTGTCCTCCAGGAGGAGGTATTGGGTCACTAAACAACAATAGTAATGACAGCATCTGTCCTCCAGGAGGAGGTATGGTCACTAAACAACAATAGTAATGACATCATTTGTCCTCCAGGAGGAGGTATTGGGTCACTAAACAACAATAGTAATGACATCATCTGTCCTCCAGGAGGAGGTATTGGGTCACTAAACAACAATAGTAATGACAGCATTTGTCCTCCAGGAGGAGGTATTGGGTCACTAAACAACAATAGTAATGACATCATCTGTCCTCCAGGAGGAGGTATGGTCACTAAACAACAATAGTAATGATATCATTTGTCCTCCAGGAGGGTCACTAAACAACAATAGTAATGATATCATTTGTCCTCCAGGAGGAGGTATTGGGTCACTAAACAACAATAGTAATGACAGCATTTGTCCTCCAGGAGGAGGTATTGGGTCACTAAACAACAATAGTAATGACATCATCTGTCCTCCAGGAGGAGGTATGGTCACTAAACAACAATAGTAATGATATCATTTGTCCTCCAGGAGGTGGTATTGGGTCACTAAACAACAATAGTAATGACATCATCTGTCCTCCAGGAGGAGGTATTGGGTCACTAAACAACAATAGGTATGACATCATCTGTCCTCCAGGAGGTATGGGTCACTAAACAACAATAGTAATGACATCATCTGTCCTCCAGGAGGAGGTATGGTCACTAAACAACAATAGTAATGACATCATCTGTCCTCCAGGAGGTATGGGTCACTAAACAACAATAGTTATGACATCATCTGTCCTCCAGGAGGTATGGGTCACTAAACAACAATAGTAATGACATCATCTGTCCTCCAGGAGGAGGTATGGTCACTAAGCAACAATAGTAATGACATCATCTGTCCTCCAGGAGGAGATATTGGGTCACTAAACAACAATAGTAATGACATCATCTGTCCTCCAGGAGGAGGTATTGGGTCACTAAACAACAATAGTAATGATATCATCTGTCCTCCAGGAGGAGGTATGGTCACTAACCTCTCCGAGTTGGGCATCTCCGGCGCGGCCCACGCTTGGATTGCGTCCTATCTGACAGGTCGCTCCTACCAGGTGGCGTGGCGAGAATCTGTCTCCTCACCACGCGCTCTCACCACTGGTGTCCCCAGGGCTCTGTTCTAGGCCCTCTCCTATTCTCGCTATACACCAAGTCACTTGGCTCTGTCATAACCTCACATGGTCTCTCCTATCATTGCTATGCAGACGACACACAATTAATCTTCCCTTTCCCCCTTCTGATGACCAGGTGGCGAATCGCATCTCTGCATGTCTGGCAGACATATCAGTGTGGATGACGGATCACCACCTCAAGCTGAACCTCGGCAAGACGGAGCTGCTCTTCCTCCCGGGGAAGGACTGCCCGTTCCATGATCTCGCCATCACGGTTGACAACTCCATTGTGTCCTCCTCCCAGAGCGCTAAGAACCTTGGCGTGATCCTGGACAACACCCTGTCGTTCTCAACTAACATCAAGGCGGTGGCCCGTTCCTGTAGGTTCATGCTCTACAACATCCGCAGAGTACGACCCTGCCTCACACAGGAAGCGGCGCAGGTCCTAATCCAGGCACTTGTCATCTCCCGTCTGGATTACTGCAACTCGCTGTTGGCTGGGCTCCCTGCCTGTGCCATTAAACCCCTACAACTCATCCAGAACGCCGCAGCCCGTCTGGTGTTCAACCTTCCCAAGTTCTCTCACGTCACCCCGCTCCTCCGCTCTCTCCACTGGCTTCCAGTTGAAGCTCGCATCCGCTACAAGACCATGGTGCTTGCCTACGGAGCTGTGAGGGGAACGGCACCTCAGTACCTCCAGGCTCTGATCAGGCCCTACACCCAAACAATGGCACTGCGTTCATCCACCTCTGGCCTGCTCGCCTCCCTACCACTGAGGAAGTACAGTTCCCGCTCAGCCCAGTCAAAACTGTTCGCTGCTCTGGCTCCCCAATGGTGGAACACACTCCCTCACGACGCCAGGACAGCGGAGTCAATCACCACCTTCCGGAGACACCTGAAACCCCACCTCTTTAAGGAATACCTAGGATAGGATAAAGTAATCCTTCTCACCCCCCTTAAAAGATTTAGATGCACTATTGTAAAGTGGCTGTTCCACTGGATGTCATAAGGTGAATGCACCAATTTGTAAGTCGCTCTGGATAAGAGCGTCTGCTAAATTACTTAAATGTAAATGTAAATGTAAGCAACAATAGTAATGACATCATTTGTCCTCCAGGAGGAGGTATTGGGTCACTAAACAACAATAGTAATGACATCATTTGTCCTCCAGGAGGAGGTATTGGGTCACTAAACAACAATAGTAATGACATCATCTGTCCTCCAGGAGGAGGTATTGGGTCACTAAACAACAATAGTAATGACATCATCTGTCCTCCAGGAGGAGGTATGGTCACTAAACAACAATAGTAATGATATCATCTGTCCTCCAGGAGGAGGTATGGGTCACTAAACAACAATAGTAATGACATCATTTGTCCTCCAGGAGGAGGTATTGGGTCACTAAACAACAATAGTAATGACAGCATTTGTCCTCCAGGAGGAGGTATTGGGTCACTAAACAACAATAGTAATGACATCATTTGTCCTCCAGGAGGAGGTATTGGGTCACTAAACAACAATAGTAATGACATCATCTGTACTCCAGGAGGAGGTATGGTCACTAAACAACAATAGTAATGACATCATTTGTCCTCCAGGAGGAGGTATTGGGTCACTAAATAACAATAGTAATAACATCATCTGTCCTCCAGTCTGCTACATCAATACAGTACAGTAGACTGTTACATCATACAGCACTGTAGAAACTATTACACTCAACTGAACGACTTGATTAGTGTAGTGTTAGCTAGCTACATAGTTGTCTTTGCTGTCTTCGTATCCAAGATAATTGTGTAGTTTAGAGTGTGTAGTCTTAGAGTGATTATCTTAATTTACCGAGGTTAGCTAGCCAGCTATTTGTCGTCCTTAACGTAGGAGACACTGCTAGCTAGCCAACAGCTAGCCAACGTCTACCGAATAGAACTTCCGCACTCAACAACCCGGTCGCATTCCGCTTGCTCCACAGGTAGTATCACATTTTCATTTCATTTCATTACAGCACAACGGTTTGATTTGTTTTATCGTAGCTAGCTACATAGCTAGCTACATAGCCGTCTTTGTATCAAAGATAATTGTGTAGTCTAGAGCGATTTTCTAGGTTAGCTAGCCAGCTATTGTCGTTCTTTTAACGCAACGTAACGTAATCAACACTGCTAGCTAGCCAGCTAGCCCCCGAATAGCAGCACTGTAGAAACTATTACACTCAACGGAACGACTTGATTATTGTAGTGTCAACAATGCAGCTACTGCCAGCTAGCCTACAAAGTCAACAACGCAGCCACTGCCAGCTAGCCTACTTCAGCAGTACTGTATCATTTTAATAATTTTAGTCAATAAGATTCTTGCTACGTAAGCTTAACTTTCTGAACATTCGAGACGTGTAGTCCACTTGTCATTCCAATCTCCTTGCATTAGCGTAGCCTCTTCTGTAGCCTGTCAACTATGTGTCTGTCTATCCCTGTTCTCTCCTCTCTGCACAGACCATACAAACGCTCCACACCGCGTGGCCGCGGCCACCCTAATCTGGTGGTCCCAGCGCGCACGACCCACGTGGAGTTCCAGGTCTCCGGTAGCCTCTGGAACTGCCGATCTGCGGCCAACAAGGCAGAGTTCATCTCAGCCTATGCCTCCCTCCAGTCCCTCGACTTCTTGGCACTGACGGAAACATGGATCACCACAGATAACACTGCTACTCCTACTGCTCTCTCTTCGTCCGCCCACGTGTTCTCGCACACCCCGAGAGCTTCTGGTCAGCGGGGTGGTGGCACCGGGATCCTCATCTCTCCCAAGTGGTCATTCTCTCTTTCTCCCCTTACCCATCTGTCTATCGCCTCCTTTGAATTCCATGCTGTCACAGTTACCAGCCCTTTCAAGCTTAACATCCTTATCATTTATCGCCCTCCAGGTCCCCTCGGAGAGTTCATCAATGAGCTTGATGCCTTGATAAGCTCCTTTCCTGAGGACGGCTCACCTCTCACAGTTCTGGGCGACTTTAACCTCCCCACGTCTACCTTTGACTCATTCCTCTCTGCCTCCTTCTTTCCACTCCTCTCCTCTTTTGACCTCACCCTCTCACCTTCCCCCTACTCACAAGGCAGGCAATACGCTCAACCTCATCTTTACTAGATGCTGTTCTTCCACTAACCTCATTGCAACTCCCCTCCATGTCTCCGACCACTACCTTGTATCCTTTTCCCTCTCGCTCTCATCCAACACTTCCCACACTGCCCCTACTCGGATGGTATCGCGCCGTCCCAACCTTCGCTCTCTCTCCCCGCTACTCTCTCCTCTTCCATCCTATCATCTCTTCCCTCTGCTCAAACCTTCTCCAACCTATCTCCTGATTCTGCCTCCTCAACCCTCCTCTCCTCCCTTTCTGCATCCTTTGACTCTCTATGTCCCCTATCCTCCAGGCCGGCTCGGTCCTCCCCTCCCGCTCCGTGGCTCGACGACTCATTGCGAGCTCACAGAACAGGGCTCCGGGCAGCCGAGCGGAAATGGAGGAAAACTCGCCTCCCTGCGGACCTGGCATCCTTTCACTCCCTCCTCTCTACATTTTCCTCCTCTGTCTCTGCTGCTAAAGCCACTTTCTACCACTCTAAATTCCAAGCATCTGCCTCTAACCCTAGGAAGCTCTTTGCCACCTTCTCCTCCCTCCTGAATCCCCCCTCTCTGCAGATGACTTCATCAACCATTTTGAAAAGAAGGTCGACGACATCCGATCCTCGTTTGCTAAGTCAAACGACACCGCTGGTTCTGCTCACACTGCCCTACCCTGTGCTCTGACCTCTTTCCCCTCTCTATCCAGATGAAATCTTGCGTCTTGTGACGGCCGGCCGCCCAACAACCTGCCCGCTTGACCCTATCCCCTCCTCTCTTCTCCAGACCATTTGCGGAGACCTTCTCCCTTACCTCACCTCGCTCATCAACTCATCCCTGACCGCTGGCTACGTCCCTTCCGTCTTCAAGAGAGCGAGAGTTGCACCCCTTCTGAGAAAACCTACACTCGATCCCTCCGATGTCAACAACTACAGACCAGTATCCCTTCTTTCTTTTCTCTCCAAAACTCTTGAACGTGCCGTCCTTGGCCAGCTCTCCCGCTATCTCTCTCAGAATGACCTTCTTGATCCAAATCAGTCAGGTTTCAAGACTAGTCATTCAACTGAGACTGCTCTTCTCTGTATCACGGAGGCGCTCCGCACTGCTAAAGCTAACTCTCTCTCCTCTGCTCTCATCCTTCTAGACCTATCGGCTGCCTTCGATACTGTGAACCATCAGATCCTCCTCTCCACCCTCTCCGAGTTGGGCATCTCCGGCGCGGCCCACGCTTGGATTGCGTCCTACCTGACAGGTCGCTTCTACCAGGTGGCGTGGCGAGAATCTGTCTCCTCACCACGCGCTCTCCCCACTGGTGTCCCCCAGGGCTCTGTTCTAGGCCCTCTCCTATTCTCGCTATACACCAAGTCACTTGGCTCTGTCATAACCTCACATGGTCTCTCCTATCATTGCTATGCAGACGACACACAATTAATCTTCTCCTTTCCCCCTTCTGATGACCAGGTGGCGAATCGCATCTCTGCATGTCTGGCAGACATATCAGTGTGGATGACGGATCACCACCTCAAGCTGAAACTCGGCAAGACGGAGCTGCTCTTCCTCCCGGGGAAGGACTGCCCGTTCCATGATCTCGCCATCACGGTTGACAACTCCATTGTGTCCTCCTCCCAGAGCGCTAAGAACCTTGGCGTGATCCTGGACAACACCCTGTCGTTCTCAACTAACATCAAGGCGGTGGCCCGTTCCTGTAGGTTCATGCTCTACAACATCCGCAGAGTACGACCCTGCCTCACACAGGAAGCGGCTCAGGTCCTAATCCAGGCACTTGTCATCTCCCGTCTGGATTACTGCAACTCGCTGTTGGCTGGGCTCCCTGCCTGTGCCATTAAACCCCTACAACTCATCCAGAACGCCGCAGCCCGTCTGGTGTTCAACCTTCCCAAGTTCTCTCACGTCACCCCGCTCCTCCGCTCTCTCCACTGGCTTCCAGTTGAAGCTCGCATCCGCTACAAGACCATGGTGCTTGCCTACGGAGCTGTGAGGGGAACGGCACCTCAGTACCTCCAGGCTCTGATCAGGCCCTACACCCAAACAAGGGCACTGCGTTCATCCACCTCTGGCCTGCTCGCCTCCCTACCACTGAGGAAGTACAGTTCCCGCTCAGCCCAGTCAAAACTGTTCGCTGCTCTGGCCCCCAATGGTGGAACAAACTCCCTCACGACGCCAGGACAGCGGAGTCAATCACCACCTTCCGGAGACACCTGAAACCCCACCTCTTTAAGGAATACCTAGGATAGGATAAAGTAATCCTTCTCACCCCCCCCCCCTTAAAAGATTTAGATGCACTATTGTAAAGTGACTGTTCCACTGGATGTCATAAGGAGAATGCACCAATTTGTAAGTCGCTCTGGATAAGAGCGTCTGCTAAATGACTTAAATGTAAATGTAATACAAGGAAAAAGCTCATTGCGTCCCATTCATTTAAATGGCTGCGGCTCATATCTCACACATCACTGCTTTAACCTGTTAGTTTAGACAGAATTTGAATGGATGCAAACAACAGCACGAGGAAAGCATGAATGATTCTGATTGGTCCTTGTCTCTACTTCAGCCAACCGCTCTGTCTAGTCTATCACATGATTATGTTCCGTTTCCAATCTCTGCATCATTACAATGGAAGGCTTACATAACTCATTTTAATATTAATGACGCCTTTTGCAGCTGTCCTCTTTAGTGCCTGGACTTCAGTGTCAGTTGAGACATAATGGTCCAGATACTACAGCTTGCCCGGTACAGTATATCATTAGTGCACAAGATATTTACCTTGTTGTCAATACCACTTCAGTTAGAACTTTATCAAATGTTTATATTCTGTATAACATATTTCTCTAAAATGATAAACATGGCTCCTATATTCACAGATGGCATCGGTCGAAACGCTCAGCTCAGCAGCGTCCCTCCCTGCCCGGTCTCGCTCTGTCTCCAGCGGGACAGGCTATACAGACAAGCCTGGTGCCCACATGGATGATGTATGTTGCGCAGTTTAAAAGTGAAGGGTGTGTGGAGACAAATGAATTCGGTTCAGGCAGTCGTCCTGATAAGCCCTTCCGATAAAGTTTAGCAACAGACGCAGCATGGCACTAGTTCAAACTTGTAAAAGAAAGTGATGTTTATTTCGATGGCCGAGGGAGAAATCACTTGTAGTATTGGTCACCATCTTCATTTTGTTCCATCCCACTTGATATTATTCCGAGTAGGATAGCAGCCTACGCGATAAATAACTTGTAATAGTGGTAGTAACTGTCGGGATGTCACCGTGATACAGTCTACACTGCTCAATGGGGAGAGTTTGCGCTGCGAGCCGACATCACAACATGTTTTTATTTAATTTAACAAGGAAAGTCTGTTAAGAACAAATTATTATTTACAATCACGGCCTACCCCGGCCAAACCTGGACGACGCTGGGCCAATTGTGCGCCGCTCTATGGGACTCCTAATCACGGCCGGATGTGATACAACATGGGCCACATCACTGTCATCGCTCCTGCTGGAGGTGGAAGTAGATAGATATATAGTGTAGCCAATATCAGGCCAGGGTGAAAGCTAAAGCACATTCATTGTAGTGGTTTTCCCCGAAAATGTACAAGTATGGTATTAATGTCGGTCTAAAGAGACATTTATGTCTAAATAAATAAATAACACTATTACTCCGGTAGAACGGAATGATTCTGAACACTCCCGCGTCCCAACTTCGACAGACACGTTTCAAATGATCACTGACATTTCTAGACAAAAACATAAATCCGCTAACTGAGAATCAGGATGACTGACTGAACCGAATCCGTTTGTCTCCACTCGACTCTCAACTGCGCTCCAAACGTCATCAACTTAGACACTCGGCGTCCGCGTATAACCTCTCCCGTCGCGGGCTGAACCACCTGGTTTTCTGAATGAAACCGTAGCTCGCCTCGCGCTATAAATAGAACTGACGGGGCTTGACGTCACCATGGAAGCCGCATCACGTCGTTTTGTTCAGCGCTGTTGTGGCTGCAGATTATTTTTCCCCCCGAAGCGCGCTCGGATGGGGACGGACGGAGTACTTCTGAAGGCAGCCCGAACAATCAAGCCGGATACATAGTAGTGGTTAATGTTCCATTGGGAGAAAAGGATTAACGTTCGACATGCTGGCGCGTGATACCAGTTACGAAATGATCTTGCAGTATTTGCCTAGCTAGCGGCGAGCGATTCTTATTTGTACAGGAGCCATCGAGCTACCTGCAATTATTGAATGGCACTCTGAACTCCTCCTGCCTGTAGTTTTGGTTGACCAGATCACACTCACTCAGCCCTAGAGAACGGTAGGTGCGGTGCTTCTGTTATGACATTTTGGCCAACTGGAAGGAAGACTCGGGTGTCGTCCTCTCTGTTATGTCATTACAGAGCTGTGCTTGGCACGAGGCACTTCAACTCATTTTAATGTGGATACAAATTCTATCATGCAAGGACATCATCCTTGTTACATTATTTGATTGATTTCATTATTTTGAGTCCCAAGTTAGTGTCAATTTCGAGTAAACTACAGCAGTCTGGTTGTGAAACACATCGTGGAGGTTTGGAAACGTTTAAAGACTTTGCACCTAAATGACATCAGTGATTATGCCAAGCAGCAGACTCCCATCAACTATCTTCTGAAATTATAAACAAGTCATGTTTAATTATTTAAAAAAATGTATGAAGCTAATTAGATTAGTTTATTAGTCACATGCACAGGGTCACAAATGTAATTGCAGGGTACAGTGAAGTTCTGCCATGTTGTTACACTCAGGCCCATTTTGGGGAATATCTCGTGTTGTCAAACCTCTGCCATGTTGTTACACTCAGGCCCATTTTGGGGAATATCTCGTGTTGTCAAACCTCTGCCATGTTGTTACACTCAGGCCTACTCTTTCAGAGTAGCATCACTGGTGCTGACTAGGCCCATTTCTAGCATCACTGGTGCTGACTAGGCCCATTTCCTCCTCTGTCAGAGTAGCATCACTGGTGCTGACTAGGCCCGTGCCCTCCTCTTTCAGAGTAGCATCACTGGTGCTGACTAGGCCCGTTTCCTCCTCTGTCAGAGTAGCATCACTGGTGCTGACTAGGCCCGTTTCCTCCTCTGTCAGAGTAGCATCACTGGTGCTGACTAGGCCCGTTTCCTCCTCTGTCAGAGTAGCATCACTGGTGCTGACTAGGCCCGTTTCCTCCTCTGTCAGAGTAGCATCACTGGTGCTGACTAGGCCCGTTTCCTCCTCTGTCAGAGTAGCATCACTGGTGCTGACTAGGCCCGTTTCCTCCTCTGTCAGAGTAGCATCACTGGTGCTGACTAGGCCCGTTTCCTCCTCTGTCAGAGTAGCATCACTGGTGCTGACTAGGCCCGTTTCCTCCTCTGTCAGAGTAGCATCACTGGTGCTGACTAGGCCCGTTTCCTCCTCTGTCAGAGTAGCATCACTGGTGCTGACTAGGCCCGTTTCCTCCTCTGTCAGAGTAGCATCACTGGTGCTGACTAGGCCCGTTTCCTCCTCTGTCAGAGTAGCATCACTGGTGTTGACTAGGCCCGTTTCCTCCTGTCAGAGTAGCATCACTGGTGCTGACTAGGTCCGTTTCCTCCTCTGTCAGAGTAGCATCACTGGTGCTGACTAGGCCCGTTTCCTCCTGTCAGAGTAGCATCACTGGTGCTGACTAGGCCCGTTTCCTCCTGTCAGAGTAGCATCACTGGTGCTGACTAGGCCCGTTTCCTCCTCTGTCAGAGTAGCATCACTGGTGCTGACTAGGCCCGTTTCCTCCTCTGTCAGAGTAGCATCACTGGTGCTGACTAGGTCCGTTTCCTCCTCTGTCAGAGTAGCATCACTGGTGCTGACTAGGTCCGTTTCCTCCTCTGTCAGAGTAGCATCACTGGTGCTGACTAGGCCCGTTTCCTCCTCTGTCAGAGTAGCATCACTGGTGCTGACTAGGTCCGTTTCCTCCTCTGTCAGAGTAGCATCACTGGTGCTGACTAGGCCCGTTTCCTCCTCTGTCAGAGTAGCATCACTGGTGCTGACTAGGCCCGTTTCCTCCTCTGTCAGAGTAGCATCACTGGTGCTGACTAGGCCCGTTTCCTCCTCTGTCAGAGTAGCATCACTGGTGCTGACTAGGTCCGTTTCCTCCTCTGTCAGAGTAGCATCACTGGTGCTGACTAGGCCCGTTTCCTCCTCTTTCAGAGTAGCATCACTGGTGCTGACTAGGCCCATTTTCTCCTCTGTCAGAGTAGCATCACTGGTGCTGACTAGGTCCGTTTCCTCCTCTGTCAGAGTAGCATCACTGGTGCTGACTAGGCCCGTTTCTCCTGTCAGAGTAGCATCACTGGTGTTGACTAGGCCCGTTTCCTCCTGTCAGAGTAGCATCACTGGTGCTGACTAGGTCCGTTCAGCTCCTCTGTCAGAGAGCATCAGCTGGCCCGTCTTTACCCTGTCAGAGTAGACACTGGTGCTGACTAGGTCCGCTTCCCCCTCTGTCAGAGAGCATCACTGGTGCTGACTAGGCCCTCTTTCCTCTGTCAGAGAGCATCACTGGTGCTGACTGGTCCGTTTCCTCCTCTGTCAGAGTAGCATCACTGGTGCTGACTCTTTCCCCGAGACCTCTTTCAGAGTAGCATCACTGGTGCTGACTAGGCCCCTCTTTACCCGAGACTCCTCTCAGAGTAGCATCACTGGTGCTGACTAGGTCCGTTTCCCCTCTGTCAGAGTAGCATCACTGGTGCTGACTAGGTCCGTTTCCTCCTCTGTCAGAGTAGCATCACTGGTGCTGACTAGGCCCGTCTCTGTCAGAGTAGCATCACTGGTGCTGACTGGTCCGTTTCCTCCTTTCAGAGTAGCATCACTGGTGCTGACTGGTCCGTTTCCTCCTCTGTCAGAGACCACTGGTGCTGACTGGCCCATTTTCTCATCTGTCAGAGTAGCATCACTGGTGCTGACTGGCCCCTCTCCTCTGTCAGAGAGCATCACTGGTGCTGACTGGCCCCTTTTCCTGTCAGAGAGCCACTGGTGTTGACTAGGCCCCTCTTTCAGAGTAGACCTGGTGCAGCTGGGTCCCTCTCTGTCAGAGTAGCATCACTGGTGCTGACTAGGCCCCTCTCCTTCAGAGTAGCATCACTGGTGTTGACTGGCCCCTTCTCCTCTGTCAGAGACATCACTGGTGCTGACTAGGCCCATTTTCTCCTCTTAGCTTCTGAGGTCAACTGTTCTGAATGCCATACAGTAGGACTAAATCCTACCTGTCACCTGGCCTCTCTTTACCCGAGACCTTTCAGCTGGCCCCTCTTTACCCGAGACCTGTCAGCTGGCCCCTCTTTACCCGAGACCTGTCAGCTGGCCCCTCTTTCCCCGAGACCTGTCAGCTGGCCCCTCTTTACCCGAGACCTGTCAGCTGGCCCCTCTTTACCCGAGACCTGTCAGCTGGCCCCTCTTTCCCGAGACCTGTCAGCTGGCCCCTCTTTCCCCGAGACCTGTCAGCTGGCCCCTCTTTACCCGAGACCTGTCAGCTGGCCCCTCTTTACCCGAGACCTGTCAGCTGGCCCCTCTTTACCCGAGACCTGTCAGCTGGCCCCTCTTTACCCGAGACCTGTCAGCTGGCCCCTCTTTACCCGAGACCTGTCAGCTGGCCCCTCTTTACCCGAGACCTGTCAGCTGGCCCCTCTTTACCCGAGACCTGTCAGCTGGCCCCTCTTTACCCGAGACCTGTCAGCTGGCCCCTCTTTACCCGAGACCTGTCAGCTGGCCCCTCTTTACCCGAGACCTGTCAGCTGGCCCCTCTTTACCCGAGACCTGTCAGCTGGCCCCTCTTTACCCGAGACCTGTCGGCTGGCCCCTCTTTACCAGAGACCGTTCAGTTGGCCCCTCTTTACCCGAGACCTGTCAGCTGGCCCCTCTTTACCCGAGACCTGTCAGCTGGCCCCTCTTTACCAGAGACCGGTCAGTTGGCCCCTCTTTACCCGAGACCTGTCGGCTGGCCCCTCTTTACCCGAGACCTGTCAGCTGGCCCCTCTTTACCCCAGACCTGTCGGCTGGCCCCTCTTTACCCAAGACCTGTCGGCTGGCCCCTCTTTACCAGAGACCTGTCAGTTGGCCCCTCTTTACCAGAGACCTGTCGGCTGGCCCCTCTTTACCCCAGACCGTTCAGTTGGCCCCTCTTTACCCCAGACCTGTCAGCTGGCCCCTCTTTACCCCAGACCGTTCAGCTGGCCCCTCTTTACCCCAGACCGTTCAGCTGGCCCCTCTTTACCAGAGACCTGTCGGCTGGCCCCTCTTTACCCCAGACCGTTCAGTTGGCCCCTCTTTACCAGAGACCTGTCGGCTGGCCCCTCTTTACCCCAGACCGTTCAGTTGTCCCCTCTTCTGACCTCAGACAATACTAAACAACAAGTGTAAATTCAACAGTAGTGTAACGGCTGAAGCAAACACAAAGCTTGGTTGGTTCCATAGTCCCTACTCTGTTGAAGAGCTAAACTGATTTGTTTTGGATGCAGGGCTGCGGATTAGAGCCAGTTTCCTCCTCCTCCCTCTATTCCCTGACCTCTGGATGTGTTCTGCAGCAGTGTGGTTCTAGAGCAGCAGAGTGACAGATTAGTGGACCTCAGTGTTAATACTGTCCTGTTGCCATGTCATCAGTATAATCATAAGAATGTGAATAGCTGCTTATTAGAACGTGTTTCAGGGTTGTTTTGAATATGAACTGCGTGAAAATGAAGTCTTAATGTAAACGTGTACCTACGTTACGTTGTTCATCTGCGTTGTTTAGACGATCTACTACCTGCCGTTACATCATCATCCAACGTGAGCCTGTTTCCTCTCCCGTCACACAGGGCCCTGGACAGTAGTATGGACTACGAGAGACCCAATGTTGAGACCATTAAGTGTGTTGTGGTGGGGGACAACGCCGTAGGGAAGACACGGCTGATCTGTGCTCGGGCCTGCAACACCACTCTGAACCAGTACCAACTACTGGCCACACACGTCCCTACGGTCTGGGCTATAGACCAGTACAGAGTCTGTCAAGAGGTACCATACCTAACCCTGACCCCTAACCCGAACACATGTCCCTACGGTCTGGGCTATAGACCAATACAGAGTCTGTCAAGAGGTACCATACCTAACCCTGACCCTTAACCCGAACACATGTCCCTACGGTCTGGGCTATAGACCAATACAGTCTGTCACTACCTGTCTCTCTACACTGCAGCTGAAACAGCCCTCCCTACCTGTCATCAAACAGCCCTCCCTACCTGTCACCAAACAGCCCTCCCTACCTGTCACCAAACAGCCCTCCCTACCTGTCATCATACAGCCCTCCCTACCTGTCATCATACAACCCTCCCTACCTGTCACCATACAGCCCTCCCTACCTGTCACCAAACAGCCCTCCCTACCTGTCACCAAACAGCCCTCCCTACCTGTCACCAAACAGCCCTCCCTACCTGTCAACAAACAGCCCTCCCTACCTGTCACCAAACAGCCCTCCCTACCTGTCACCAAACAGCCCTCCCTACCTGTCATCATACAACCCTCCCTACCTGTCACCATACAGCCCTCCCTACCTGTCACCAAACAGCCCTCCCTACCTGTCACCAAACAGCCCTCCCTACCTGTCACCAAACAGCCCTCCCTACCTGTCATCAAACAGCCCTCCCTACCTGTCATCAAACAGCCCTCCCTACCTGTCATCATACAGCCCTCCCTACCTGTCATCAAACAGCCCTCCCTACCTGTCATCAAACAGCCCTCCCTACCTGTCATCAAACAGCCCTCCCTACCTGTCACCAAACAGCCCTCCCTACCTGTCATCAAACAGCCCTCCCTACCTGTCACCAAACAGCCCTCCCTACCTGTCATCAAACAGCCCTCCCTACCTGTCATCAAACAGCCCTCCCTACCTGTCATCAAACAGCCCTCCCTACCTGTCACCAAACAGCCCTCCCTACCTGTCATCAAACAGCCCTCCCTACCTGTCATCAAACAGCCCTCCCTACCTGTCATCAAACAGCCCTCCCTACCTGTCATCAAACAGCCCTCCCTACCTGTCATCAAACAGCCCTCCCTACCTGTCACCAAACAGCCCTCCCTACCTGTCACCAAACAGCCCTCCCTACCTGTCACCAAACAGCCCTCCCTACCTGTCATCAAACAGCCCTCCCTACCTGTCATCAAACAGCCCTCCCTACCTGTCATCAAACAGCCCTCCCTACCTGTCACCAAACAGCCCTCCCTACCTGTCATCAAACAGCCCTCCCTACCTGTCATCAAACAGCCCTCCCTACCTGTCATCAAACAGCCCTCCCTACCTGTCATCAAACAGCCCTCCCTACCTGTCATCAAACAGCCCTCCCTACCTGTCATCAAACAGCCCTCCCTACCTGTCACCAAACAGCCCTCCCTACCTGTCACCAAACAGCCCTCCCTACCTGTCACCAAACAGCCCTCCCTACCTGTCATCAAACAGCCCTCCCTACCTGTCACCAAACAGCCCTCCCTACCTGTCACCAAACAGCCCTCCCTACCTGTCATCAAACAGCCCTCCCTACCTGTCATCAAACAGCCCTCCCTACCTGTCATCATACAGCCCTCCCTACCTGTCAACATACAGCCCTCCCTACCTGTCACCAAACAGCCCTCCCTACCTGTCATCAAACAGCCCTCCCTACCTGTCATCAAACAGCCCTCCTACCTGTCAACAAACAGCCCTCCCTACCTGTCATCAAACAGCCCTCCTACCTGTCATCAAACAGCCCTCCCTACCTGTCACCAAACAGCCCTCCCTACCTGTCACCAAACAGCCCTCCCTACCTGTCACCAAACAGCCCTCCCTACCTGTCACCAAACAGCCCTCCCTACCTGTCATCAAACAGCCCTCCCTACCTGTCATCAAACAGCCCTCCCTACCTGTCAACAAACAGCCCTCCCTACCTGTCACCAAACAGCCCTCCCTACCTGTCAACAAACAGCCCTCCCTACCTGTCATCAAACAGCCCTCCCTACCTGTCACCAAACAGCCCTCCCTACCTGTCATCAAACAGCCCTCCCTACCTGTCATCAAACAGCCCTCCCTACCTGTCATCAAACAGCCCTCCCTACCTGTCATCAAACAGCCCTCCCTACCTGTCATCAAACAGCCCTCCCTACCTGTCATCAAACAGCCCTCCCTACCTGTCATCAAACAGCCCTCCCTACCTGTCATCAAACAGCCCTCCCTACCTGTCACAAACAGCCCTCCCTACCTGTCATCAAACAGCCCTCCCTACCTGTCATCAAACAGCCCTCCCTACCTGTCATCAAACAGCCCTCCCTACCTGTCATCAAACAGCCCTCCCTACCTGTCACCAAACAGCCCTCCCTACCTGTCACCAAACAGCCCTCCCTACCTGTCACCAAACAGCCCTCCCTACCTGTCATCAACAGCCCTCCCTACCTGTCACCAAACAGCCCTCCCTACCTGTCATCAAACAGCCCTCCCTACCTGTCAACAAACAGCCCTCCCTACCTGTCATCAAACAGCCCTCCCTACCTGTCATCAAACAGCCCTCCCTACCTGTCATCAAACAGCCCTCCCTACCTGTCATCAAACAGCCCTCCCTACCTGTCAACAAACAGCCCTCCTACCTGTCAACAAACAGCCTCCCTACCTGTCATCAAACAGCCCTCCCTACCTGTCACCAAACAGCCCTCCCTACCTGTCATCAAACAGCCCTCCCTACCTGTCATCAAACAGCCCTCCCTACCTGTCATCAAACAGCCCTCCCTACCTGTCATCAAACAGCCCTCCCTACCTGTCATCAAACAGCCCTCCCTACCTGTCATCAAACAGCCCTCCCTACCTGTCATCAAACAGCCCTCCCTACCTGTCACCAAACAGCCCTCCCTACCTGTCATCAAACAGCCCTCCCTACCTGTCACCAAACAGCCCTCCCTACCTGTCATCAAACAGCCCTCCCTACCTGTCATCAAACAGCCCTCCTACCTGTCATCAAACAGCCCTCCCTACCTGTCAACAAACAGCCCTCCCTACCTGTCATCAAACAGCCCTCCCTACCTGTCAACAAACAGCCCTCCCTACCTGTCAACAAACAGCCCTCCCTACCTGTCAACAAACAGCCCTCCCTACCTGTCACCAAACAGCCCTCCCTACCTGTCACCAAACAGCCCTCCCTACCTGTCACCAAACAGCCCTCCCTACCTGTCACCAAACAGCCCTCCCTACCTGTCACCAAACAGCCCTCCCTACCTGTCATCAAACAGCCCTCCCTACCTGTCACCAAACAGCCCTCCCTACCTGTCATCAAACAGCCCTCCCTACCTGTCATCAAACAGCCCTCCCTACCTGTCATCAAACAGCCCTCCCTACCTGTCATCAAACAGCCCTCCCTACCTGTCACCAAACAGCCTCCCTACCTGTCATCAAACAGCCCTCCTACCTGTCATCAAACAGCCCTCCCTACCTGTCACCAAACAGCCCTCCCTACCTGTCAACAAACAGCCCTCCCTACCTGTCACCAAACAGCCCTCCCTACCTGTCACCAAACAGCCCTCCCTACCTGTCATCAAACAGCCCTCCCTACCTGTCACCAAACAGCCCTCCCTACCTGTCACCAAACAGCCCTCCCTACCTGTCACCAAACAGCCCTCCCTACCTGTCACCAAACAGCCCTCCCTACCTGTCACCAAACAGCCCTCCCTACCTGTCACCAAACAGCCCTCCCTACCTGTCACCAAACAGCCCTCCCTACCTGTCACCAAACAGCCCTCCCTACCTGTCATCAAACAGCCCTCCCTACCTGTCATCAAACAGCCCTCCCTACCTGTCATCAACCAGCCCTCCCTACCTGTCATCAAACAGCCCTCCCTACCTGTCATCAAACAGCCCTACCTACCTGTCATCACTCACCCCCCTACCTAAGAAAGCCTGTCCCTTTAAGTACTCAGCGATGATGTCACAGCTATCACGAGCTGGCATCGTGTTTAGTTCATTATCAAGTGCAGCTCGCTACCTACTGCTGTGAACACATCTGACCAATTTATTCATCACTGTGTGATTACCAGAACTGTAATTAAGGTATATGTTTTACTGATGAAAGATGTCAATAGTTTAAGAATATTTATGTCATTATTACATCATTATATATCTTGTTTTTATGCTAGCTATCTAATATTATTAGCTACATTTTCGCCTATAATTGTTAGCTGGTTGGTCAGGATGTTGCTAGCTACTTGTATTTTTGTTTCACTCATTGTATTATTTTAACAGATGGAGACTGTATCTTGTTATTGCTAAATGAATGTGCCTTATCTTAGTATTGATGCCATTGTATTCATGTTTATTATTTACAGACCACATGGATAAATGGACAGTTAATTGGATAATGACAGCTGAGTGACATGGCACAGATCTGCAAACATTGTTAATCTCCAATCAACATTATAGAACCCTAAACTGAGGAACTGCCTCTCTAACAGGAGTACAATCTCCGTAACTTCACAGACTCAATCAGTGTATAAATTAAAGGCATCACCCTCTAATTCAAGACCTACTTGATCACTCAAGTGATCATCGCTCACCCCCCAGCCTGTCATCACTCACCCCCCAGCCTGTCATCACTCACCCCCCAGCCTGTCATCACTCACCCCCCAGCCTGTCATCACTCACCCCCCAGCCTGTCATCACTCACCCCCAGCCTGTCATCACTCACCCCCAGCCTGTCATCACTCACCCCCAGCCTGTCATCACTCACCCCCAGCCTGTCATCCCTCACCCCCAGCCTGTCTTCCTCACCCCCCAGCCTGTCATCCTCACCCCCCCGCCTGTCATCCCTCACCCCCCCGCCTGTCATCCCTCACCCCCCAGCCTGTCATCCCTCACCCCCCCGCCTGTCATCCCTCACCCCCAGCCTGTCATCCCTCACCCCCCGCCTGTCATCACTCACCCCCCAGCCTGTCATCCCTCACCCCCCTGTCATCCTCACCCCCCCGCCTGTCATCCCTCACCCCCCCGCCTGTCATCCCTCAGCCCCCCGCCTGTCATCCCTCACCCCCCAGCCTGTCATCCCTCAGCCCCCAGCCTGTCATCCCTCAGCCCCGCCTGTCATCCCCACCCCCCCCCGCCTGTCATCCCTCACCCCCCCCGCCTGTCATCCCTCACCCCCAGCCTGTCATCCTCAGCTCCCCCCAGCCTGTCATCCCTCACCCCCCGCCTGTCATCCTCACCCCCAGCCTGTCATCCCTCACCCCCGCCTGTCATCCCTCACCCCCGCCTGTCATCCCTCACCCCCCGTCATCCCTCACCCCCCCTGTCATCCTCACCCCCCCGCGCCTGTCATCCTCACCCCCCCGCCTGTCATCCCTCACGCCTGTCATCCCTCACCCCCCTGCCTGTCATCCCTCACCCCCGCCTGTTATCCCTCACCCCCAGCCTGTCATCCCTCACCCCCAGCCTGTCATCCCTCACCCCCAGCCTGTCATCCCTCACCCCCAGCCTGTCATCCCTCAGCCCCCAGCCTGTCATCCTCAGCCCCCGCCTGTCATCCCTCACCCCCAGCCTGTCATCCCTCACCCCCCCCGCCTGTCATCCCTCACCCCCAGCCTGTCATCCCTCACCCCCAGCCTGTCATCCCTCACCCCCAGCCTGTCATCCCTCACCCCCGCCTCTCATCCCTCACCCCCAGCCTGTCATCACTCACCCCCACCTGCATTAAATGTACTGTATTTTAAATGAATCTTGTTTAAAAATCTGTATGTTTTCTAATATGTGTCTCTGTGTGACCCGCTGTAGGTGTTGGAGCGCTCCAGGGATGTGGTGGATGAGGTCAGTGTGTCTCTCAGGCTGTGGGACACCTTTGGCGATCATCATAAAGACAGACGCTTCGCATACGGAAGGTAAGACTGACACCTGGGGCTGGGATGCTGGGGCTGGGATGCTGGGGCTGGGATGCTGGGGCTGGGATGCTGGGGCTGGGATGCTGAGGCTGGGATGCTGAGGCGCTGGGACTGAGGCTGGGACTGAGGCTGGGACTGAGGCTGGGACTGAGGCGTATTTTTCTGGAATGGCTAAGGATGAGTAGGGGTGGATTGGGTAAGGATGGGATGGGATGGGTAAGGATGGGATGGATGGGATGGGTAAGGATGGGATGGATGGGATGGGTAACGATGGGATGGGTAAGGGTGGGATGGGTAACGATAGGTAAGGGTGGGATGGGTAACGATGGGTAAGGGTGGGATGGGTAAGGGTGGGATGGGTAAGGATGGGATGGGATGGGTAAGGATGGGATGGATGGGATGGGTAACGATGGGTAAGGGTGGGATGGGTAACGATGGGTAAGGGTGGGTAAGGATGGGATGGGTAACGATGGGTAAGGGTGGGATGGGTAAGGGTGGGATGGGTAACGATGGGTAAGGGTGGGATGGGTAAGGATGGGATGGGTAAGGGTGGGATGGGTAACGATGGGTAAGGGTGGGATGGGTAAGGGTGGGGTGGGTAAGGATGGGTAAGGGTGGGATGGGTAACGATGGGTAAGGGTGGGATGGGTAACGATGGGTAAGGGTGGGATGGGTAAGGGTGGGATGGGTAACGATAGGTAAGGGTGGGATGGGTAACGATGGGTAAGGGTGGTATGGGTAAGGGTGGTATGGGTAAGGGTGGGGTGGGTAAGGGTGGGATGGGTAAGGATGGGATGGGTAACGATGGGTAAGTGTGGGCTGGGTAAGGATGGGATGGATAAGGATGGGATGGATGGGTAGGTGTGGGTAAGGATGGGATGGATGGGTAGGTGTGGGTAAGGATGGATGGATGGTAGGGATGGATAAGGATGGGATGGATGGGTAGGTGTGGGTAAGGATGGGATGGATGGTAGTGTCTGCTAGGTTAGGTAGTATCTGCTACTCTGCTAGGTTAGGTAGTGTATGCTACTCTGCTTGGTTAGGTAGTGTATGCTACTCTGCTTGGTTAGGTAGTATCTGCTACTCTGCTAGGTTAGGTAGTGTATGCTACTCTGCTTGGTTAGGTAGTATCTGCTACTCTGCTTGGTTAGGTAGTATATACTACCCTGCTAGGTTAGGTAGTATCGGCTACTCTGCTAGGTTAGGTAGTGTATGCTACTCTGCTTGGTTAGGTAGTGTATGCTACTCTGCTTGGTTAGGTAGTATCTGCTACTCTGCTAGGTTAGGTAGTGTATGCTACTCTGCTTGGTTAGGTAGTGTATGCTACTCTGCTAGGTTAGGTAGTGTATGCTACTCTGCTAGGTTAGGTAGTGTATGCTACTCTGCTAGGTTAGGTAGTGTATGCTACTCTGCTAGGTTAGGTAGTTTATGCTACTCTGCTAGGTTAGGTAGTATCTGCTACTCTGCTTGGTTAGGTAGTGTATGCTACTCTGCTAGGTTAGGTAGTATCTGCTACTCTGCTAGGTTAGGTAGTGTATGCTACTCTGCTTGGTTAGGTAGTATCTGCTACTCTGCTTGGTTAGGTAGTATCTGCTACTCTGCTTGGTTAGGTAGTATCTGCTACTCTGCTTGGTTAGGTAGTATATACTACCCTGCTAGGTTAGGTAGTATCGGCTACTCTGCTAGGTTAGGTAGTATCTGCTACTCTGCTTGGTTAGGTAGTATATACTACCCTGCTAGGTTAGGTAGTATCAGCTACTCTGCTAGGTTAGGTAGTGTATGCTACTCTGCTTGGTTAGGTAGTGTATGCTACTCTGCTTGGTTAGGTAGTATCTGCTACTCTGCTAGGTTAGGTAGTGTATGCTACTCTGCTTGGTTAGGTAGTGTATGCTACTCTGCTTGGTTAGGTAGTATCTGCTACTCTGCTAGGTTAGGTAGTGTATGCTACTCTGCTAGGTTAGGTAGTGTATGCTACTCTGCTAGGTTAGGTAGTGTATGCTACTCTGCTAGGTTAGGTAGTGTATGCTACTCTGCTAGGTTAGGTAGTGTATGCTACTCTGCTAGGTTAGGTAGTGTATGCTACTCTGCTAGGTTAGGTAGTGTATGCTACTCTGCTAGGTTAGGTAGTGTATGCTACTCTGCTAGGTTAGGTAGTGTATGCTACTCTGCTAGGTTAGGTAGTGTATGCTACTCTGCTAGGTTAGGTAGTGTATGCTACTCTGCTTGGTTAGGTAGTATCTGCTACTCTGCTAGGTTAGGTAGTGTATGCTACTCTGCTAGGTTAGGTAGTGTATGCTACTCTGCTTGGTTAGGTAGTGTATGCTACTCTGCTAGGTTAGGTAGTGTATGCTACTCTGCTTGGTTAGGTAGTGTATGCTACTCTGCTTGGTTAGGTAGTGTATGCTACTCTGCTTGGTTAGGTAGTGTATGCTACTCTGCTTGGTTAGGTAGTGTATGCTACTCTGCTTGGTTAGGTAGTGTATGCTACTCTGCTAGGTTAGGTAGTGTATGCTACTCTGCTAGGTTAGGTAGTGTATGCTACTCTGCTTGGTTAGGTAGTGTATGCTACTCTGCTTGGTTAGGTAGTGTATGCTACTCTGCTTGGTTAGGTAGTGTATGCTACTCTGCTTGGTTAGGTAGTGTATGCTACTCTGCTTGGTTAGGTAGTGTATGCTACTCTGCTTGGTTAGGTAGTGTATGCTACTCTGCTTGGTTAGGTAGTGTATACTACCCTGCTAGGGTCTGGTTTGGTGTAGTCATTTACAGTGTAGCATAATAGACGTGAGTCCTGATATATTTGGCATGGACTGATGGCTGCATGCATAGTGTAGTGATCCTGTCTAATGAGCCATGTTACAATTCCCACCGAGTGGGTTAAGCCTATTGGCCCAATGTCAGCGACCTGGTTTCCCGGCTCTGGCCCTCTGGACACTAAAATATTCAGCTGGTTTTAGACTTCCTGTAAATTAGTTTTCTCTCAATCTTAGTATCCGACTGTGTTATTCGTAAATGATGCCTCAGACTGTCTTAATGGAACTGGTGCCTCCGATGAGCTTTCATTGATTGGTGGATTGATCGTTGTCAAGCTGCCACCATCATCCTCTAACATCTGTTGATGTCGGCGAGACATGAGGTCGGTCTGTCTGTTTACCTTGAAGGCAGTTTAAACCCACACCCCTCTAATCATTCATTATAACCTCTGTTATAACTGCTGAACACCTGACACATTGATCTGTCTGTCTGTTCATCTAGTAGGCAGTTTAAACCCACACCCCTCTAATCATTCATTATTACCTCTGTTATAACAGGTGTTTGGTGTAGTACTGTAGCTTTTGTCTTGTCAGAGTGGTGTTGTGTTTGGTGTAGTACTGTAGCTGTTGTCTTGTCAGAGACTAGGTTAAATGTAGTTCCTCAGTTAGGTGGTTAACCGATAATTGTACTCCGACGTCCTTGTGTAGGTGGAGGGAGTCTGGAAGGGAATTTAGGAATATTTGGGTTGTCTGAGAATTTATAGCATGGCTTTTGATGATCCTTGGTTGGGGTCTGAGCAGATTATTTGTTGCATATGTAATAAAATGGTGGTCCGATCGTCCACGATTATGAGGAAAAACATTAAGATCCACAACATTTATTCCACGGGACAAAACTAGATCCAGAGTTTGACTGTGGCAGTGAGTAAGTCTTGAGACATGTTGGACAAAACCCACTCGATGATGGCTCCGAAAGCCTTTTGGAGTGGGTCTGTGGACTTTTCCATGTGAATATCAAAGTCACCAAAAACTAGAATATTATCTGCCCTGACAACAAGGTCCGATAGGAATTCAGGGAACTCAGTTAGTGATGCTGCCTACAGACAGAAACTAAAATGGGAGGCTCCCACGCTGAGGTCTGTCCAACGCTGGTCCGACTAAGCTGATTCCACACTCCAAGACTGCTTCCATCACGTGGACTGGGATATGTTTCGTATTGCGTCAGATTACAACATTGACGAATACGCTGATTCGGTGTGCGAGTTCATTAGAACGTGCGTTGAAGATGTCGTTCCCATAGCAATGATTAAAACATTCCCTAACCAGAAACCGTGGATTGATGGCAGCATTAGCGTGAAACTGAAAGCGCGAACCACTGCTTTTAATCAGGGCAAGGTGACTGGTAACATGACCGAATACAAACAGTGTAGCTATTCCCTCCGCAAGGCAATCAAACAAGCTAAGCGTCAGTACAGAGACAAAGTAGAATCTCAATTCAACGGCTCAGACACAAGAGGTATGTGGCAGGGTCTACAGTCAATCACGGACTACAAGAAGAAACCCAGCCCAGTCACGGACCAGGATGTCTTGCTCCCAGGCAGACTAAATAACTTTTTTGCCCGCTTTGAAGCAATACAGTGCCACTGACACGGCCTGCAACGAAAACATGCGGTCTCTCCTTCACTGCAGCCGAGGTGAGTAAAACATTTAAACGTGTTAACCCTCGCAAGGCTGCAGGCCCAGACGGCATCCCCAGCCGCGCCCTCAGAGCATGCGCAGACCAGCTGGCCGGTGTGTTTACGGAAATATTCAATCAATCCCTATACCAGTCTGCTGTTCCCACATGCTTCGAGAGGGCCACCATTGTTCCTGTTCCCAAGAAAGCTAAGGTAACTGAGCTAAACGACTACCGCCCCGTAGCACTCACTTCCGTCATCATGAAGTGCTTTGAGAGACTAGTCAAGGACCATATCACCTCCACCCTACCTGACACCCTAGACCCACTCCAATTTGCTTACCGCCCAAATAGGTCCACAGACGATGCAATCTCAACCACACTGCACACTGCCCTAACCCATCTGGACAAGAGGAATACCTATGTGAGAATGCTGTTCATCGACTACAGCTCGGCATTCAACACCATAGTACTCTCCAAGCTCGTCATCAAGCTCGAGACCCTGGGTCTCGACCCCGCCCTGTGCAACTGGGTACTTGACTTCCTGACGGGCCGCCCCCAGGTGGTGAGGGTAGGCAACAACATCTCCACCCCGCTGATCCTCAACACTGGGGCCCCACAAGGGTGCGTTCTGAGCCCTCTCCTGTACTCCCTGTTCACCCACGACTGCGTGGCCACGCACGCCTCCAACTCAATCATCAAGTTTGCGGTCGACACAACAGTGGTAGGCTTGATTACCAACAACGACGAGACTGCCTACAGGGAGGAGGTGAGGGCCCTCGGAGTGTGGTGTCAGGAAAATAACCTCACACTCAACGTCAACAAAACTAAGGAGATGATTGTGGACTTCAGGAAACAGCAGAGGGAACACCCCTCTATCCACATCGATGTGACAGTAGTGGAGAGGGTAGTAAGTTTTAAGTTCCTCGGCATACACATCACAGACAAACTGAATTGGTCCACTCACACAGACAGCATCGTGAAGAAGGCGCAGCAGCGCCTCTTCAACCTCAGGAGGCTGAAGAAATTCGGCTTGTCACCAAAAGCACTCACAAACTTCTACAGATGCACAATCGAGAGCATCCTGGCGGGCTGTATCACCGCCTGGTACGGCAACTGCCCGCCCACAACCGTAAGGCTCTCCAGAGTGTAGTGAGGTCTGCACAACGCATCACCGGGGCAAACTACCTGCCCTCCAGGACACCGACACCACCCGATGTTACAGGAAGGCCATAAAGATCATCAAGGACAACAACCACCCGAGCCACTGCCTGTTCACCCCGCTATCATCCAGAAGGCGAGGTCAGTACAGGTGCATCAAAGCTGGGACCGAGAGACTGAAAAACAGCTTCTATCTCAAGGCCATCAGACTGTTAAACAGCCAACACTAACATTGAGTGGCTGCTGCCAACACACTGACACTGACTCCAGCCACTTTAATAATGGGAATTGATGGGAAATGATGTAAAATATATCACTAGCCACTTTAAACAATGCTACCTAATATAATGTTTACATACCCTACATTATTCATCTCATATGCATACTTATATACTGTACTCTATATCATCGACTGCATCCTTATGTAATACATGTATCACTAGCCACTTTAACTATGCCACTTTGTTTACATACTCATCTCATATGTATATACTGTACTCAATACCATCTACTGTAGAGCCTATGCTGCTCTGTACCATCACTCATTCATATATCTTTATGTACATATTCTTTATCCCACTTACATTGTAATTTTGGAATTGTTAGTTAGATTACTTGTTGGTTATTACTGCATTGTCGGAACTAGAAGCACAAGCATTTCGCTACACTCGCATTAACATCTGCTAACCATGTGTATGTGACAAATAAAATAAAACAGTAGCTTTCTGTGTGTCTTTCTGGCTCCTGTCTGTTCTCTCCAGGTCAGACGTGGTTGTGCTGTGTTTCTCCATCGCCAACCCCAACTCTCTGCATCACGTCAAGACCATGTGGCACATGGAGATCAAGCACTTTTGTCCCAGGACGCCTGTCATCCTGGTGGGTTGTCAGCTGGACCTGCGTTACGCTGATCTGGAGGCTGTCAACAGGGCCAGGAGGCCACTAGCCAGGTATAGAGAATTAGCATTATGTCACCATGTGACTGTCAACAGGGCCAGGAGGCCACTAGCCAGGTATAGAATCAGCATTATGTCACCATGTAGCTGTCAACAGGGCCAGGAGGCCACTAGCCAGGTATAGAATCAGCATTATGTCACCATGTGACTGTCAACAGGGCCAGGAGGCCACTAGCCAGGTATAGAATCAGCATTATGTCACCATGTAGCTGTCAACAGGGCCAGGAGGCCACTAGCCAGGTATAGAATCAGCATTATGTCACCATGTAGCTGTCAACAGGGCCAGGAGGCCACTAGCCAGGTATAGAATCAGCATTATGTCACCATGTGACTGTCAACAGGGCCAGGAGGCCACTAGCCAGGTATAGAATCAGCATTATGTCACCATGTAGCTGTCAACAGGGCCAGGAGGCCACTAGCCAGGTATAGAATCAGCATTATGTCACCATGTAGCTGTCAACAGGGCCAGGAGGCCACTAGCCAGGTATAGAATCAGCATTATGTCACCATGTGACTGTCAACAGGGCCAGGAGGCCACTAGCCAGGTATAGAATCAGCATTATGTCACCATGTGACTGTCAACAGGGCCAGGAGGCCACTAGCCAGGTATAGAATCAGCATTACGTCACCATGTAGCTGTCAACAGGGCCAGGAGGCCACTAGCCAGGTATAGAATCAGCATTATGTCACCATGTAGCTGTCAACAGGGCCAGGAGGCCACTAGCCAGGTATAGAATCAGCATTATGTCACCATGTGACTGTCAACAGGGCCAGGAGGCCACTAGCCAGGTATAGAATCAGCATTATGTCACCATGTAGTTGTCAACAGGGCCAGGAGGCCACTAGCCAGGTATAGAATCAGCATTATGTCACCATGTGACTGTCAACAGGGCCAGGAGGCCACTAGCCAGGTATAGAATCAGCATTATGTCACCATGTGGCTGTCAACAGGGCCAGGAGGCCACTAGCCAGGTATAGAATCAGCATTATGTCACCATGTGACTGTCAACAGGGCCAGGAGGCCACTAGCCAGGTATAGAATCAGCATTATGTCACCATGTGACTGTCAACAGGGCCAGGAGGCCACTAGCCAGGTATAGAATCAGCATTATGTCACCATGTGGCTGTCAACAGGGCCAGGAGGCCACTAGCCAGGTATAGAATCAGCATTATGTCACCATGTGACTGTCAACAGGGCCAGGAGGCCACTAGCCAGGTATAGAATCAGCATTATGTCACCATGTGGCTGTCAACAGGGCAAGTAGGCCACTAGCCAGGTATAGAATCAGCATTATGTCACCATGTAGCTGTCAACAGGGCCAGGAGGCCACTAGCCAGGTATAGAATCAGCATTATGTCACCATGTGACTGTCAACAGGGCCAGGAGGCCACTAGCCAGGTATAGAATCAGCATTATGTCACCATGTAGCTGTCAACAGGGCCAGGAGGCCACTAGCCAGGTATAGAATCAGCATTATGTCACCATGTAGCTGTCAACAGGGCCAGGAGGCCACTAGCCAGGTATAGAATCAGCATTATGTCACCATGTAGCTGTCAACAGGGCCAGGAGGCCACTAGCCAGGTATAGAATCAGCATTATGTCACCATGTAGCTGTCAACAGGGCCAGGAGGCCACTAGCCAGGTATAGAATCAGCATTATGTCACCATGTAGCTGTCAACAGGGCCAGGAGGCCACTAGCCAGGTATAGAATCAGCATTATGTCACCATGTGGCTGTCAACAGGGCCAGGAGGCCACTAGCCAGGTATAGAATCAGCATTATGTCACCATGTGGCTGTCAACAGGGCCAGGAGGCCACTAGCCAGGTATAGAATCAGCATTATGTCACCATGTGGCTGTCAACAGGGCCAGGAGGCCACTAGCCAGGTATAGAATCAGCATTATGTCACCATGTAGCTGTCAACAGGGCCAGGAGGCCACTAGCCAGGTATAGAATCAGCATTATGTCACCATGTGACTGTCAACAGGGCCAGGAGGACACTAGCCAGGTATAGAATCAGCATTATGTCACCATGTGACTGTCAACAGGGCCAGGAGGCCACTAGCCAGGTATAGAATCAGCATTATGTCACCATGTGGCTGTCAACAGGGCCAGGAGGCCACTAGCCAGGTATAGAATCAGCATTATGTCACCATGTGGCTGTCAACAGGGCCAGGAGGCCACTAGCCAATCAGCATTACGTCATCATGTAGCTGGTTTTGGTTGACGAAATCTATACGTTTTAGTGTTAGTTGAAACTCTGTGCAGTAACTACTGACATTTTATTAAATTAAGCAAACTGGTTTACATACATTTAATAAATAATGACTTTGTATTCTTCCGTATTGAGAATAGCTCTTATTTCCTCCCCACCAGGCCGATAAAGCCCGGAGACATCCTTCCTCCAGAGAGTGGCCGGGAGGTGGCCAAGGAGCTGGGCATCTCCTACTATGAGACCAGTGTGTTCGACCAGTTTGGCATCAAGGACATCTTCGACAATGCCATTCGAGCCGCGCCATCTCCCGCCGACACCTGCAGTTCTGAAGTCCCACCTCCGGAAGGTCCAGAAGCCCCTCCTCCAGGCGCCCTTCCTGCCGCCCAAAGCACCGCCCCTCTCATCAAGATTCCAGAGTGTGTCATCAACAACGGGGAGGGTCCTGGCCTCCTATTGGACAGCCCTCTTTGTGCTGACGTCATGTTCATCCTCCAGGACCACATCCACATCTTCGCCCACAAGATCTACCTCTCTACCTCCTCCTCTAAGTTTTATGACCTGTTCCAGGTAGTGTCTCTTTCCTCCTGGTTCCTCTCTAGTTTCCTCTCTAGTTTCCTCTCTAGTTTCCTCCTCTCTAGGTTCCTCTCTAGGTTCCTCTCTAGGTTCCTCTCTCTCGGTTCCTCTCTAGGTTCCTCTCCCTCTCTAGTTTCCCTCTCTAGTTTCCTTCCTCTCTAGGTTCCTCTCTAGGTTCTTCTCTAGTTTCCTCTCTAGGTTCCTCTCTAGGTTCCTCTCTAGGTTCCTCTCTAGGTTCCTCTCTAGGTTCCTCTCTAGGTTCCTCTCTCTGTTCCTCTCTCGGTTCCTCTCTAGTTCCTCTCTCGGTGTCCTTCCTTCTAGGTTTTTATTCCTAGCCGCTGTGCTACTGCCTCAGTATTGCTTGCTCTCTGTGGTTTCCGGTTGGGTTTCTGTAGAGCACTTTGCCATAAAAAAACCCGTTATAAATGTGATTGTTTCCAGATGGACTTCAGTGACGAGTCCCAGTGCCTGGTGGTGACGGAACGGCATGCCCGGGACTCTCTCCTCAGGACCCTTAGTCTGGACACAGAGGAGGACGTGGCTGTGCTCCCCAACCTCTCTCCCTGCTCCCTCCGGGCCTCAAAGAGTGACGGCACCCTGAAGATGATGAGCTTCTCTGGTAAGCACCGGCGCACCAAGCTGTCCTTGGCCTCCTGGAGCAAGGCCTTCTACAGCATCCACAAGGAGAGTGTGACCAACCCTGTGACGGGCTCCCCGGCTCACATGACGGTGGTGAAGATGGACTACTCCATCCAGCTGGGTCCGTTCAGTGCCGTGTTGAGGTTCCTCTACACTGGGGAGCTGGATGAAGAGGAGCGGGATCTGATGAAGATCGCCCAGATCGCAGAGGTCCTGGAGGTGTTTGACCTGAGGATGATGGTGGAAAACATCATGAACCATGAAGGCTTCATGAACCAGGAAATCACCAAGGCCTTCCACGTCAGGAAATCCAACCGCATCAAGGAGTGTCTCAACAAGAACACCTTCACAGGTAAACCATGCTGCATCGTAGATCAAAGTGTTTTCTGTTGCTTTTGACTAGGAAGTTATCATGTGTTTGGAACTGTGGATGGGGGTGATGTGTTCTGTTTAATGTGTTTCTCTGGGGCACACATCACCTTCAGGTTGTTGTTATAATGTCTCTGTGTCTCAGACGTCACCTTCAGGTTGTTGTTATAATGTCTCTCTGTCTCAGACGTCACCTTCAGGTTGTTGTTATAATGTCTCTCTGTCTCAGACGTCACCTTCAGGTTGTTGTTATAATGTCTCTGTCTCAGACGTCACCTTCAGGTTGGAGGATGGAACCATCAATGCTCACAGACCTCTGCTCATCTCCTCCTGTGATTGGATGGCTGCTGTGTTCGGAGGATCCTTCATGGAGAGTGCTAACAACGAGGTGAGTCTACAACACAGAGTAATATCTAGTGTTGGGGTTAGGGTGCTTGTTCGGAGGATCCTTCATGGATAGTTAACTTGTCTACAGCACAGTCTGGGTTAGGGTTAACTTCGTCCCAAATGGCACCCTATTCCCTATGTAGTGAAGTACTTTTGAGCAGGGTATTTTAATTACAAGCAAACAGGAAGTACCAGTGAGGAGTTTAACACATCAGCCACTGGCTTCATTAAGTACATTGACGAAGTCATCACTCCACATACAATACCCTATAATGACAAAGAAAAAATACATATTTAATTTTATTGCACTTTATACAAAATTAAATATAGAAATACCTTATTTACATAAGTATTCAGACCCTTTGCTATGAAACTTGAAATTGAGCTCAGGTGCATCCTGTTTCCATTGATCATCCTTGATGTTTCTTCAACTTGATTGGAGTCCACCTGTGGTGAATTCAATTGATTGGATATGATTTGGAAAGGCACACACTTGACCAAGATCCATAGGGATTACCAGGATCCATAGGGGATATGGGATGTTGACCAGGATCCATAGGGGATATGGGATGTTGACCAGGATCCATAGGGGATATGGGATGTTGACCAGGATCCATAGGGGATATGGGATGTTGACCAGGATCCATAGGGAATATGGGATGTTGACCAGGATCCATAGGGAATATGGGATGTTGACCAGGATCCATGGGGAATATGGGATGTTGACCAGGATCCATAGGGAATATAGGGAATGGGATGTTGTCTCCAGTTGACCAGGATCAATAGGGAATATGGGATGTTGTCTCCAGTTGACCAGGATCCATAGGGAATATGGGATGTTGACCAGATCCATAGGGAATATAGGGAATGGGATGTTGTCTACAGTTGACCAGGATCCATAGGGAATATGGGATGTTGTCTCCAGTTGACCAGGATCCATAGGGAATATGGGATGTTGTCTCCAGTTGACCAGGATCCATAGGGGATATGGGATGTTGACCAGGATCCATAGGGGATATGGGATGTTGACCAGGATCCATAGGGGATATGGGATGTTGACCAGGATCCATAGGGGATATGGGATGTTGACCAGGATCCATAGGGAATATGGGATGTTGACCAGGATCCATAGGGAATATGGGATGTTGACCAGGATCCATAGGGAATATGGGATGTTGACCAGGATCCATAGGGGATGTTGTCTCCAGTTGACCAGGATACATAGGGAATATGGGATGTTGACCAGGATCCATAGGGGATATGGAATGTTGACCAGGATCCATAGGGGATGTTGTCTCCAGTTGACCAGGATCCATAGGGAATATGGGATGTTGACCAGGATCCATAGGGGATATGGAATGTTGACCAGGATCCATAGGGGATGTTGTCTCCAGTTGACCAGGATCCATAGGGAATATGGGATGTTGACCAGGATCCATAGGGAATATGGGATGTTGACCAGGATCCATAGGGGATATGGGATGTTGACCAGGATCCATAGGGGATATGGGATGTTGTCTCCAGTTGACCAGGATCCATAGGAATATATGATGTTGTCTCCAGTTGACCAGGATCCATAGGGAATATGGGATATTGACCAGGATCCATAGGGAATATGGGATGTTGACCAGATCCATAGGGAATATGGGATGTTGACCAGGATCAATAGGGGATATGGGATGTTGACCAGGATCCATAGGGGATATGGGATGTTGACCAGGATCAATAGGGATATGGGATGTTGACCAGGATCCATAGGGGATATGGGATGTTGACCAGGATCCGTAGGGAATATGGGATGTTGACCAGGATCCATATGGGATGTTGACCAGGATCCATAGGGAATATGGAATGTTGACCAGGATCCATAGGGAATGTTGACCAGGATCCATAGGGAATGTTGACCAGGATCCATAGGGAATGTTGACCAGGATCCATAGGGATATGGATGTTGACCAGGATCCATAGGGATGTTGTCTCCAGTTGACCAGGATCCATAGGGAATATGGGATGTTGACCAGGATCCATAGGGGATATGGGATGTTGACCAGGATCCATAGGGAATATGGGATGTTGACCAGGATCCATAGGGAATATGGGATGTTGACCAGGATCCATAGGGAATATGGGATGTTGACCAGGATCCATAGGGAATATGGGATTTTGACCAGGATCCATAGGGAATATGGGATTTTGACCAGGATCCATATGGGATGTTGACCAGGATCCATATGGGATGTTGACCAGGATCCATATGGGATGTTGACCAGGATCCATATGGGATGTTGACCAGATCCATATGGGATGTTGACCAGGATCCATATGGGATATGGGATGTTGACCAGATCCATAGGGGATATGGGATGTTGACCAGGATCCATAGGGGATATGGGATGTTGTCTCCAGTTGACCAGGATCCATAGGGAATATGGGATGTTGACCAGGATCCATAGGGGATATGGGATGTTGTCTCCAGTTGACCAGGATCCATAGGGAATATGGGATGTTGACCAGGATCCATAGGGATATGGGATGTTGACCAGGATCCATAGGGATATGGGATGTTGACCAGGATCCATAGGGGATATGGGATGTTGACCAGGATCCATAGGGGATATGGGATGTTGTCTCCAGTTGACCAGGATCCATAGGGATATGGGATGTTGACCAGGATCCATAGGGATATGGGATGTTGACCAGGATCCATAGGGAATATGGGATGTTGACCAGGATCCATAGGGAATATGGGATGTTGACCAGGATCCATAGGGATATGGAATGTTGACCAGGATCCATAGGGATGTTGTCTCCAGTTGACCAGGATACATAGGGAATATGGGATTTTGACCAGGATACATAGGGATATGGGATGTTGACCAGGATCCATAGGGGATATGGGATGTTGTCTCCAGTTGACCAGGATCCATAGGGAATATGGGATGTTGACCAGGATCCATAGGGGATATGGGATGTTGTCTCCAGTTAACCAGGATCCATAGGGAATATGGGATGTTGACCAGGATCCATATGGGATGTTGTCTCCAGTTGACCAGGATCCATAGGGAATATGGGATGTTGTCTCCAGTTGACCAGGATCCATAGGGAATATGGGATGTTGACCAGGATCCATAGGGAATATGGGATGTTGACCAGATCCATAGGGAATATGGGATGTTGACCAGGATCCATAGGGGATATGGGATGTTGACCAGGATCCATAGGGATATGGGATGTTGACCAGGATCCATAGGGATATGGGATTTGACCAGGATCCATAGGGAATATGGGCTGTTGACCAGATCCATAGGGAATATGGGCTGTTGACCAGGATCCATAGGGAATATGGGATGTTGACCAGGATCCATAGGGAATATGGGATGTTGACCAGGATCCATAGGGAATATGGGATGTTGACCAGATCCATATATGGGATGTTGACCAGATCCATATGGGATGTTGACCAGGATCCATATGGGATGTTGACCAGATCCATATGGGATGTTGACCAGATCCATAGGGATATGGGATGTTGACCAGGATCCATAGGGATATATGATGTTGTCTCCAGTTGACCAGGATCCATAGGGAATATGGGATATTGACCAGGATCCATAGGGAATATGGGATGTTGACCAGATCCATAGGGAATATGGGATGCTGACCAGGATCCATAGGGATATGGGATGTTGACCAGGATCCATAGGGGATATGGGATGTTGACCAGGATCCATAGGGATATGGGATGTTGACCAGGATCCATAGGGGATATGGGATGTTGACCAGGATCCATAGGGGATATGGGATGTTGACCAGGATCCACAGGGGATATGGGATGCTGACCAGATCCATAGGGGATATGGGATGTTGACCAGGATCCATATGGGATGTTGACCTGGATCCATATGGGATGTTGACCAGGATCCATATGGGATATGGTTGACCAGGATCCATATGGGATGTTGACCAGGATCCATATGGGATGTTGACCAGATCCATATGGGATGTTGACCAGGATCCATATGGGATGTTGACCAGGATCCATATGGGATGTTGACCAGGATCCATATGGGATGTTGACCAGGATCCATATGGGATGTTGACCAGGATCCATATGGGATGTTGACCAGGATCCATAGGGAATATGCGATGTTTACCAGGATCCATAGGGAATATGGAATGTTGACCAGATCCATAGGAATGCTGACCAGGATCGATAGGGAATGTGTGACCAGGATCCATAGGGGATATGGGATGTTGACCAGGATCCATAGGGATATGGGATGTTGACCAGATCCATAGGGGATGTTGTCTCCAGTTGACCAGGATCCATAGGGGATATGGGATGTTGACCAGGATCCATAGGGAATATGGGATGTTGACCAGGATCCATAGGGAATATGGGATGTTGACCAGGATCCATAGGAATATGGGATTTTGACCAGGATCCATAGGGAATATGGGATGTTGACCAGGATCCATATGGGATGTTGACCAGGATCCATATGGGATGTTGACCAGGATCCATATGGGATGTTGACCAGATCCATATGGGATGTTGACCAGGATCCATATGGGATGTTGACCAGGATCCATATGGGACATGGGATGTTGACCAGATCCATAGGGAATATGGGATGTTGACCAGGATCCATAGGGGATATGGGATGTTGTCTCAGTTGACCAGGATCCATAGGGAATATGGGATGTTGACCAGGATCCATAGGGGATATGGGATGTTGACCAGGATCCATAGGGGATATGGGATGTTGTCTCCAGTTGACCAGGATCCATAGGGAATATGGGATGTTGACCAGGATCCATAGGGATATGGGATGTTGACCAGGATCCATAGGGATATGGGATGTTGACCAGGATCCATAGGGAATATGGAATGTTGACCAGATCCATAGGGGATATGGGATGTTGTCTCCAGTTGACCAGGATCCATAGGGGATATGGGATGTTGACCAGATCCATAGGGGATATGGGATGTTGACCAGGATCCATAGGGGGATGTTGACCAGATCCATAGGGAATATGGGATGTTGACCAGATCCATAGGGGATATGGAATGTTGACCAGATCCATAGGGATGTTGTCTCCAGTTGACCAGGATACATAGGGAATATGGGATTTTGACCAGGATACATAGGGGATATGGGATGTTGACCAGGATCCATAGGGGATATGGGATGTTGTCTCCAGTTGACCAGGATCCATAGGGAATATGGGATGTTGACCAGATCCATAGGGATATGGGATGTTGTCTCCAGTTAACCAGGATCCATAGGGAATATGGGATGTTGACCAGGATCCATAGGGGACATGGGATGTTGACCAGGATCCATAGGGATATGGGATTTTGACCAGGATCCATAGGGAATATGGGATGTTGACCAGATCCATAGGGAATATGGGATGTTGACCAGGATCCATAGGGAATATGGGATGTTGACCAGGATCCATAGGGAATATGGGATGTTGACCAGGATCCATAGGAATATGGGATGTTGACCAGGATCCATATGGGATGTTGACCAGGATCCATATGGGATGTTGACCAGGATCCATATGGGATGTTGACCAGATCCATATGGGATGTTGACCAGATCCATAGGGGATATGGGATGTTGACCAGGATCCATAGGGATATATGATGTTGTCTCCAGTTGACCAGGATCCATAGGGAATATGGGATATTGACCAGGATCCATAGGGAATATGGATGTTGACCAGGATCCATAGGGAATATGGGATGTTGACCAGGATCCATAGGGATATGGGATGTTGACCAGGATCCATAGGGGATATGGATGTTGACCAGGATCCATAGGGATATGGGATGTTGACCAGGATCCATAGGGGATATGGGATGTTGACCAGGATCCATAGGGGATATGGGATGTTGACCAGATCCACAGGGATATGGGATGTTGACCAGGATCCATAGGGATATGGGATGTTGACCAGGATCCATATGGGATGTTGACCTGGATCCATATGGGATGTTGACCAGGATCCATATGGGATGTTGACCAGGATCCATATGGGATGTTGACCAGGATCCATATGGGATGTTGACCAGGATCCATATGGGATGTTGACCAGGATCCATATGGGATGTTGACCAGGATCCATATGGGATGTTGACCAGGATCCATAGGGATGTTGACCAGATCCATATGGGATGTTGACCAGGATCCATAGGGAATATGGGATGTTTACCAGGATCCATAGGGAATATGGAATGTTGACCAGATCCATAGGGAATGGACCAGGATCCATAGGGAATGTTGACCAGGATCCATAGGGGATATGGGATGTTGACCAGATCCATAGGGGATATGGGATGTTGACCAGGATCCATAGGGGATGTTGTCTCCAGTTGACCAGGATCCATAGGGGATATGGGATGTTGACCAGGATCCATAGGGAATATGGGATGTTGACCAGATCCATAGGGAATATGGGATGTTGACCAGATCCATAGGGAATATGGGATTTTGACCAGGATCCATAGGGAATATGGGATGTTGACCAGGATCCATATGGGATGTTGACCAGATCCATATGGGATGTTGACCAGGATCCATATGGGATGTTGACCAGGATCCATATGGGATGTTGACCAGGATCCATATATAGGATGTTGACCAGGATCCATAGGGACATGGGATGTTGACCAGATCCATAGGGAATATGGGATGTTGACCAGGATCCATAGGGGATATGGGATGTTGTCTCCAGTTGACCAGGATCCATAGGGAATATGGGATGTTGACCAGATCCATAGGGGATATGGGATGTTGACCAGGATCCATAGGGGATATGGGATGTTGTCTCCAGTTGACCAGGATCCATAGGGAATATGGGATGTTGACCAGGATCCATAGGGGATATGGGATGTTGACCAGGATCCATAGGGGATATGGGATGTTGACCAGATCCATAGGGATATGGAATGTTGACCAGATCCATAGGGGATATGGGATGTTGTCTCCAGTTGACCAGGATCCATAGGGATATGGGATGTTGACCAGATCCATAGGGGATATGGGATGTTGACCAGATCCATAGGAATATGGGATGTTGACCAGGATCCATAGGGAATATGGGATGTTGACCAGATCCATAGGGGATATGGAATGTTGACCAGGATCCATAGGGATGTTGTCTCCAGTTGACCAGGATCCATAGGGAATATGGGATTTTGACCAGATCCATAGGGGATATGGGATGTTGACCAGGATCCATAGGGGATATGGGATGTTGTCTCCAGTTGACCAGGATCCATAGGGAATATGGGATGTTGACCAGGATCCATAGGGGATATGGGATGTTGTCTCCAGTTACCAGGATCCATAGGGAATATGGGATGTTGACCAGGATCCATAGGGGACATGGGATGTTGACCAGGATCCATAGGGGATATGGGCTGTTGACCAGGATCCATAGGGAATATGGGATGTTGACCAGGATCCATAGGGAATATGGGATGTTGACCAGGATCCATAGGGAATATGGGATGTTGACCAGGATCCATAGGGAATATGGGATGTTGACCGGATCCATAGGGAATATGGGATGTTGACCAGGATCCATATGAGATGTTGACCAGGATCCATATGGGATGTTGACCAGGATCCATATGGGATGTTGACCAGGATCCATATGGGATGTTGACCAGGATCCATAGGGGATATGGGATGTTGACCAGGATCCATAGGGGATATATGATGTTGTCTCCAGTTGACCAGGATCCATAGGGAATATGGGATATTGACCAGGATCCATAGGGAATATGGGATGTTGACCAGGATCCATAGGGAATATGGGATGTTGACCAGGATCAATAGGGATATGGGATGTTGACCAGATCCATAGGGGATATGGGATGTTGACCAGGATCCATAGGGGATATGGGATGTTGACCAGGATCCATAGGGGATATGGGATGTTGACCAGGATCCATAGGGGATATGGGATGTTGACCAGATCCATAGGGATATGGGATGTTGACCAGATCCATAGGGATATGGGATGTTGACCAGATCCATAGGGGATATGGGATGTTGACCAGGATCCATAGGGGATATGGGATGTTGACCAGGATCCATATGGGATGTTGACCAGATCCATAGGGATATGGGATGTTGACCAGGATCCATAGGGGATATGGGATGTTGACCAGGATCCATAGGGGATATGGGATGTTGACCAGGATCCATAGGGATATGGGATGTTGACCAGGATCCATATGGGATGTTGACCAGGATCCATATGGGATGTTGACCAGATCCATATGGGATGTTGACCAGGATCCATATGGGATGTTGACCAGGATCCATAGGAATATGGATGTTGACCAGGATCCATAGGGAATATGGAATGTTGACCAGGATCCATAGGGAATGTTGACCAGATCCATAGGGAATGTTGACCAGGATCCATAGGGGATATGGGATGTTGACCAGGATCCATAGGGGATATGGGATGTTGACCAGGATCCATAGGGGATGTTGTCTCCAGTTGACCAGGATCCATAGGGGATATGGGATGTTGACCAGGATCCATAGGGAATATGGGATGTTGACCAGATCCATAGGGAATATGGGATGTTGACCAGGATCCATAGGGAATATGGGATGTTGACCAGGATCCATAGGGAATATGGGATGTTGACCAGGATCCATAGGGATATGGGATTGACCAGGATCCATAGGGATGGGATGTTGACCAGGATCCATATGGGATGTTGACCAGGATCCATATGGGATGTTGACCAGGATCCATATGGGATGTTGACCAGGATCCATATGGGATGGGATGTGACCAGATCCATAGGGAATATGGGATGTTGACCAGGATCCATAGGGGATATGGGATGTTGTCTCCAGTTGACCAGGATCCATAGGGAATATGGGATGTTGACCAGATCCATAGGGATATGGGATGTTGACCAGATCCATAGGGATATGGGATGTGTCTCCAGTTGACCAGGATCCATAGGGAATATGGGATGTTGACCAGGATCCATAGGGGATATGGGATGTTGACCAGATCCATAGGGGATATGGGATGTTGACCAGATCCATAGGGGATATGGAATGTTGACCAGATCCATAGGGATATGGGATGTTGTCTCCAGTTGACCAGGATCCATAGGGGATATGGGATGTTGACCAGATCCATAGGGATATGGGATGTTGACCAGGATCCATAGGGAATATGGGATGTTGACCAGGATCCATAGGGAATATGGGATGTTGACCAGGATCCATAGGGATATGGAATGGACCAGATCCATAGGGATGTTGTCTCCAGTTGACCAGGATCCATAGGGAATATGGGATTTTGACCAGGATCCATAGGGGATATGGGATGTTGACCAGGATCCATAGGGGATATGGGATGTTGTCTCCAGTTGACCAGATCCATAGGGAATATGGGATGTTGACCAGATCCATAGGGGATATGGGATGTTGTCTCCAGTTAACCAGGATCCATAGGGAATATGGGATGCTGACCAGGTTCCATATGGGATGTTGTCTCCAGTTGACCAGGATCCATAGGGAATATGGGATGTTGTCTCCAGTTGACCAGGATCCATAGGGAATATGGGATGTTGACCAGGATCCATAGGGAATATGGGATGTTGACCAGATCCATAGGGAATATGGGATGTTGACCAGATCCATAGGGATATGGGATGTTGACCAGGATCCATAGGGATATGGGATGTTGACCAGGATCCATAGGGGATATGGGATTTTGACCAGATCCATAGGGAATATGGGATGTTGACCAGGATCCATAGGGAATATGGGATGTTGACCAGGATCCATAGGGAATATGGGATGTTGACCAGGATCCATAGGGAATATGGGATGTTGACCAGGATCCATAGGGAATATGGGATGTTGACCAGGATCCATATGGGATGTTGACCAGATCCATATGGGATGTTGACCAGGATCCATATGGGATGTTGACCAGGATCCATATGGGATGTTGACCAGATCCATAGGGATATGGGATGTGACCAGATCCATAGGGAATATGATGGTCTGTTGACCAGGATCCATAGGGAATATGGGATATTGACCAGATCCATAGGGAATATGGGATGTTGACCAGGATCCATAGGGAATATGGGATGTTGACCAGATCCATAGGGATATGGGATGTTGACCAGGATCCATAGGGATATATGGATGTTGACCAGGATCCATAGGGATATGGGATGTTGACCAGGATCCATAGGGATATGGGATGTTGACCAGGATCCATAGGGGATATGGGATGTTGACCAGGATCCATAGGGGATATGGGATGTTGACCAGATCCATAGGGGATATGGGATGTTGACCAGATCCATAGGGGATGTTGACCAGGATCCATATGGGATGTTGACCTGATCCATATGGGATGTTGACCAGGATCCATATGGGATGTTGACCAGATCCATATGGGATGATCCATATGGGATGTTGACCAGGATCCATAGGGATGTTATGGGATCCATATGGGATGTTGACCAGATCCATATGGGATGTTGACCAGGATCCATATGGGATGTTGACCAGGATCCATATGGGATATGGGATGACCAGGATCCATAGGGAATATGGGATGTTGACCAGGATCCATAGGGAATATGGGATGTTGACCAGGATCCATAGGGGATATGGGATGTTGACCAGGATCCATAGGGGATATGGGATGTTGACCAGATCCATAGGGAATATGGGATGTTGACCAGGATCCATAGGGAATATGGGATGTTGACCAGGATCCATAGGGAATATGGGATGACCAGGATCCATAGGGGATATGGGATGTTGACCATGGGATGTTGACCAGGATCCATATGGGATGTTGACCAGATCCATATGGGATGCTGACCAGGATCCATATGGGGATGTTGACCAGGATCCATATGGGATGTTGACCAGGATCCATATGGGATGTTGACCAGATCCATAGGGAATATGGGATGTTGACCAGGATCCATAGGGAATATGGGATGTTGACCAGATCCATAGGGAATATGGGATGTTGACCAGGATCCATAGGGGATATGGGATGTGTCTCCAGTTGACCAGGATCCATAGGGAATATGGGATGTTGACCAGGATCCATAGGGATATGGGATGTTGACCAGATCCATAGGGGATATGGGATGTGTCTCCAGTTGACCAGGATCCATAGGGAATATGGGATGTTGACCAGATCCATAGGGGATATGGGATGTTGACCAGGATCCATAGGGGATATGGGATGTTGACCAGGATCCATAGGGGATATGGGATGTTGACCAGGATCCATAGGGGATATGGGATGTTGTCCAGTTCCATAGGGGATATGGGATGTTGACCAGGATCCATAGGGGATATGGGATGTTGACCAGGATCCATAGGGAATATGGGATGTTGACCAGATCCATAGGGAATATGGGATGTTGACCAGGATCCATAGGGGATATGGAATGTTGACCAGATCCATAGGGATGTTGTCTCCAGTTGACCAGGATACATAGGGAATATGGGATTTTGACCAGGATCCATAGGGATATGGGATGTTGACCAGATCCATAGGGGATATGGGATGTTGTCTCCAGTTGACCAGGATCCATAGGGAATATGGGATGTTGACCAGATCCATAGGGGATATGGGATGTTGTCTCCAGTTAACCAGGATCCATAGGGAATATGGGATGTTGACCAGGTTCCATATGGGATGTTGTCTCCAGTTGACCAGATCCATAGGGAATATGGGATGTTGTCTCCAGTTGACCAGGATCCATAGGGAATATGGGATGTTGACCAGATCCATAGGGAATATGGGATGTTGACCAGGATCCATAGGGAATATGGGATGTTGACCAGATCCATAGGGAATATGGGATGTTGACCAGATCCATAGGGAATATGGGATGTTGACCAGGATCCATAGGGAATATGGGATGTTGACCAGGATCCATAGGGGATATGGGATGTTGACCAGATCCATAGGGATATGGGATGTTGACCAGATCCATAGGGATATTGACCAGGATCCATAGGGAATATGGGCTGTTGACCAGGATCCATAGGGAATATGGGATGTTGACCAGATCCATAGGGAATATGGGATGTTGACCAGGATCCATAGGGAATATGGGATGTTGACCAGGATCCATAGGGAATATGGGATGTTGACCAGGATCCATATGGGATGTTGACCAGATCCATATGGGATGTTGACCAGGATCCATATGGGATGTTGACCAGATCCATATGGGATGTTGACCAGGATCCATATGGGATGTTGACCAGATCCATAGGGATATGGGATGTTGACCAGATCCATAGGGGATATGGGATGTTGACCAGATCCATAGGGATGTTGTCTCCAGTTGACCAGGATCCATAGGGAATATGGGATTTTGACCAGGATCCATAGGGGATATGGGATGTTGACCAGGATCCATAGGGATATGGGATGTTGACCAGGATCCATAGGGAATATGGGATGTTGACCAGATCCATAGGGATATGGGATGTTGACCAGGATCCATAGGGAATATGGGATGTTGACCAGATCCATAGGGAATATGGGATGTTGACCAGGATCCATAGGGGATATGGGATGTTGACCAGGATCCATAGGGGACATGGGATCCAGGATCCATAGGGGATATGGGATTTGACCAGGATCCATAGGGAATATGGGAACCAGATCCATATGGGATGTTGACCAGGATCCATAGGGAATATGGGATGTTGACCAGGATCCATAGGGATGGAATATATGGGATGTTGACCAGATCCATATGGGATGTTGACCAGGATCCATATGGGATGTTGACCAGGATCCATATGGGATGTTGACCAGATCCATAGGGGATATGGGATGTTGACCAGGATCCATAGGGAATATGGGATGTTGACCAGGATCCATAGGGAATATGGGATGTTGACCAGGATCCATAGGGATATGGGATGTTGACCAGATCCATAGGGAATATGGGATGTTGACCAGATCCATAGGGATATGGGATGTTGACCAGGATCCATAGGGGATATGGGATTTTGACCAGATCCATAGGGAATATGGGATGTTGACCAGGATCCATAGGGAATATGGGATGTTGACCAGATCCATAGGGAATATGGGATGTTGACCAGGATCCATAGGGAATATGGGATGTTGACCAGGATCCATAGGGAATATGGGATGTTGACCAGGATCCATATGGGATGTGACCAGGATCCATATGGGATGTTGACCAGGATCCATATGGGATGTTGACCAGGATCCATATGGGATGTTGACCAGATCCATAGGGATATGGGATGTTGACCAGGATCCATAGGGGATATATGATGTTGTCTCCAGTTGACCAGATCCATAGGGAATATGGGATATTGACCAGGATCCATAGGGAATATGGGATGTTGACCAGGATCCATAGGGAATATGGGATGTTGACCAGGATCCATAGGGATATGGGATGTTGACCAGATCCATAGGGGATATGGGATGTTGACCAGGATCCATAGGGGATATGGGATGTTGACCAGGATCCATAGGGGATATGGGATGTTGACCAGGATCCATAGGGGATATGGGATGCTGACCAGATCCATAGGGGATATGGGATGTTGACCAGGATCCATAGGGGATATGGGATGTTGACCAGATCCATATGGGATGTTGACCTGGATCCATATGGGATGTTGACCAGGATCCATATGGGATGTTGACCAGGATCCATATGGGATGTTGACCAGGATCCATATGGGATGTTGACCAGATCCATATGGGATGTTGACCAGGACCAGGGATCCAGGGATCCATATGGGATGTTGACCAGATCCATATGGGATGTTGACCAGGATCCATATGGGATGTTGACCAGGATCCATAATATGATGTTGACCAGGATCCATAGGGAATATGGGATGTTGACCAGGATCCATAGGGAATGTTGACCAGGATCCATAGGAATGTTGACCAGGATCCATAGGGATATGGGATGTTGACCAGGATCCATAGGGGATATGGGATGTTGACCAGGATCCATAGGGGATGTTGTCTCCAGTTGACCAGGATCCATAGGGATATGGGATGTTGACCAGGATCCATAGGGAATATGGGATGTTGACCAGGATCCATAGGGAATATGGGATGTTGACCAGGATCCATAGGGAATATGGGATGTTGACCAGGATCCATATGGGATGTTGACCAGATCCATATGGGATGTTGACCAGATCCATATGGGATGTTGACCAGGATCCATATGGGATGTTGACCAGATCCATATGGGATGTTGACCAGGATCCATATGGGATGTTGACCAGGATCCATATGGGATGTTGACCAGGATCCATATGGGACATGGGATGTTGACCAGATCCATAGGGAATATGGGATGTTGACCAGGATCCATAGGGAATATGGGATGACCAGATCCATAGGGAATATGGGATGTTGACCAGATCCATAGGGAATATGGGATGTTGACCAGGATCCATAGGGATATGGGATGTTGTCTCCAGTTGACCAGGATCCATAGGGAATATGGGATGTTGACCAGGATCCATAGGGGATATGGGATGTTGACCAGATCCATAGGGATATGGGATGTTGTCTCCAGTTGACCAGGATCCATAGGGAATATGGGATGTTGACCAGGATCCATAGGGGATATGGGATGTTGACCAGGATCCATAGGGGATATGGGATGTTGACCAGATCCATAGGGGATATGGAATGTTGACCAGGATCCATAGGGGATATGGGATGGATCCAGTTGACCAGGATCCATAGGGATATGGGATGTTGACCAGATCCATAGGGGATATGGGATGTTGACCAGGATCCATAGGGAATATGGGATGTTGACCAGGATCCATAGGGAATATGGGATGTTGACCAGGATCCATAGGGATATGGAATGTTGACCAGATCCATAGGGATGTTGTCTCCAGTTGACCAGGATACATAGGGAATATGGGATTTTGACCAGGATCATAGGGGATATGGGATGTTGACCAGATCCATAGGGGATATGGGATGTTGTCTCCAGTTGACCAGGATCCATAGGGAATATGGGATGTTGACCAGGATCCATAGGGATATGGGATGTTGTCTCCAGTTAACCAGGATCCATAGGGAATATGGGATGTTGACCAGGTTCCATATGGGATGTTGTCTCCAGTTGACCAGGATCCATAGGGAATATGGGATGTTGTCTCCAGTTGACCAGGATCCATAGGGAATATGGGATGTTGACCAGGATCCATAGGGAATATGGGATGTTGACCAGATCCATAGGGAATATGGGATGTTGACCAGATCCATAGGGAATATGGGATGTTGACCAGATCCATAGGGAATATGGGATGTTGACCAGATCCATAGGGAATATGGGATGTTGACCAGATCCATAGGGATATGGGATGTTGACCAGATCCATAGGGATATGGGATGTTGACCAGATCCATAGGGATATGGGATTTTGACCAGGATCCATAGGGAATATGGGCTGTTGACCAGGATCCATAGGGAATATGGGATGTTGACCAGGATCCATAGGGAATATGGGATGTTGACCAGGATCCATAGGGAATATGGGATGTTGACCAGGATCCATAGGGAATATGGGATGTTGACCAGATCCATATGGGATGTTGACCAGGATCCATATGGGATGTTGACCAGGATCCATATGGGATGTTGACCAGGATCCATATGGGATGTTGACCAGGATCCATATGGGATGTTGACCAGATCCATAGGGGGATATGGGATGTTGACCAGGATCCATAGGGGATATGGGATGTTGACCAGATCCATAGGGATGTTGTCTCCAGTTGACCAGGATCCATAGGGAATATGGGATGTTGACCAGGATCCATAGGGATATGGGATGTTGACCAGGATCCATAGGGGATATGGGATGTTGTCTCCAGTTGACCAGGATCCATAGGGAATATGGGATGTTGACCAGATCCATAGGGGATATGGGATGTTGACCAGATCCATAGGGAATATGGGATGTTGACCAGATCCATAGGGAATATGGGATGTTGACCAGATCCATAGGGATATGGGATGTTGACCAGGATCCATAGGGGACATGGGATGTTGACCAGGATCCATAGGGGATATGGGATTTGACCAGGATCCATAGGGAATATGGGCTGGGGAATATGGGCTGTTGACCAGGATCCATAGGGAATATGGGATGTTGACCAGGATCCATAGGGAATATGGGATGTTGACCGGATCCATAGGGAATATGGGATGTTGACCAGATCCATAGGGATGACCAGGATCCATATGGGATGTTGACCAGGATCCATATGGGATGTTGACCAGATCCATATGGGATGTTGACCAGGATCCATAGGGATATGGGATGTTGACCAGGATCCATAGGGGGATATATGATGTTGACCAGGATCCATAGGGAATATGGGATATTGACCAGATCCATAGGGAATATGGGATGTTGACCAGGATCCATAGGGAATATGGGATGTTGACCAGGATCCATAGGGATATGGGATGTTGACCAGGATCCATAGGGGATATGGGATTTTGACCAGGATCCATAGGGGATATGGGATGTTGACCAGGATCCATAGGGAATATGGGATGTTGACCAGGATCCATAGGGAATATGATGTTGACCAGGATCCATAGGGAATATGGGATGTTGACCAGATCCATAGGGAATATGGGATGTTGACCAGGATCCATATGGGATGTTGACCAGGATCCATATGGGATGTTGACCAGGATCCATATGGGATGTTGACCAGATCCATATGGGATGTTGACCAGATCCATAGGGGATATGGGATGTTGACCAGGATCCATAGGGGATATATGGGTTGTCTCCAGTTGACCAGGATCCATAGGGAATATGGGATGTTGACCAGGATCCATAGGGAATATGGGATGTTGACCAGGATCCATAGGGAATATGGGATGCTGACCAGGATCCATAGGGAATATGGGATGTTGACCAGGATCCATAGGGGATATGGGATGTTGACCAGGATCCATAGGGATATGGGATGTTGACCAGGATCCATAGGGGATATGGGATGTTGACCAGGATCCATAGGGAATATGGGATGTTGACCAGGATCCATAGGGATATGGGATGTTGACCAGATCCATAGGGAATATGGGATGTTGACCAGGATCCATAGGGAATATGGGATGTTGACCAGGATCCATAGGGATGTTGACCAGGATCCATATGGGATGTTGACCAGATCCATAGGGAATATGGGATGTTGACCAGATCCATATGGGATGTTGACCAGATCCATATGGGATGTTGACCAGGATCCATATGGGATGTTGACCAGGATCCATATGGGATATGGGATGTTGACCAGGATCCATATGGGATGTTGACCAGGATCCATAGGGATATGGGATGTTGACCAGGATCCATAGGGAATATGGGATGTTGACCAGGATCCATAGGGAATATGGGATGCTGACCAGATCCATATGGGAATGTTGACCAGGATCCATAGGGATGGGATTTGACCAGGATCCATAGGGGATATGGGATGTGACCAGATCCATATGGGATGTTGACCAGGATCCATATGGGATGTTGACCAGGATCCATATGGGATGTGACCAGGATCCATATGGGAATATGGGATGTTGACCAGGATCCATAGGGAATATGGGATGTTGACCAGGATCCATAGGGAATATGGGATGTTGACCAGGATCCATAGGGAATATGGGATGTTGACCAGGATCCATAGGGATATGGGATGTTGACCAGGATCCATAGGGATATGGGATGTTGACCAGGATCCATAGGGGATGTTGTCTCCACCAGGATCCATAGGGAATATGGGATGTTGACCAGGATCCATAGGGAATATGGGATGTTGACCAGGATCCATAGGGAATATGGGATGTTGACCAGATCCATATGGGGATGTTGACCAGATCCATAGGGAATATGGGATGTTGACCAGGATCCATATGGGAATATGGGATGTTGATCCATATGGGATTGACCAGGATCCATATGGGATGTTGACCAGATCCATATGGGATGTTGACCAGGATCCATAGGGAATATGGGATGTTGACCAGGATCCATAGGGAATATGGGATGTTGACCAGATCCATAGGGATATGGGATGTGTCTCCAGTTGACCAGGATCCATAGGGAATATGGGATGTTGACCAGATCCATAGGGATATGGGATGTTGACCAGATCCATAGGGATATGGGATGTTGTCTCCAGTTGACCAGGATCCATAGGGAATATGGGATGTTGACCAGATCCATAGGGATATGGGATGTTGACCAGATCCATAGGGGATATGGGATGTTGACCAGATCCATAGGGGATATGGGATGTTGACCAGGATCCATAGGGGATATGGGATGTTGTCTCCAGTTGACCAGGATCCATAGGGGATATGGGATGTTGACCAGATCCATAGGGGATATGGGATGTTGACCAGATCCATAGGGAATATGGGATGTTGACCAGGATCCATAGGGGATATGGGATGTTGACCAGGATCCATAGGGATGTTGACCAGATCCATAGTTGTCTCCAGTTGACCAGGATCCCAGGATAGGGGATATATGGGATGTTGACCAGATCCATAGGGGATATGGGATGTTGTCTCAGTTGACCAGATCCATAGGGAATATGGGATGTTGACCAGATCCATAGGGGATATGGGATGTTGTCTCCAGTGACCAGGATCCATAGGGAATATGGGATGTTGACCAGGATCCATAGGGATATGGGCTGTTGACCAGGATCCATAGGGAATATGGGATGTTGTCTCCAGTTGACCAGGATCCATAGGGAATATGGGATGTTGACCAGGATCCATAGGGAATATGGGATGTTGACCAGGATCCATAGGGAATATGGGATGTTGACCAGATCCATAGGGAATATGGGATGTTGACCAGGATCCATAGGGATGTTGACCAGTCCATGATGTTGACCAGGATCCATAGGGAATATGGGATGTTGACCAGGATCCATAGGGATATGGGATGTTGACCAGATCCATAGGGGATATGGGATGTTGTCTCCAGTTGACCAGGATCCATAGGGAATATGGGATGCTGACCAGGATCCATAGGGAATATGGGATGTTGACCAGGATCCATAGGGAATATGGGATGTTGACCAGATCCATAGGGAATATGGGATGTTGACCAGGATCCATAGGGAATATGGGATGTTGACCAGATCCAGGGAATATGATGTTGACCAGATCCATAGGGATATGGGATGTTGACCAGGATCCATAGGGGATGCTGACCAGGATCCATAGGGAATATGGGATGTTGACCAGGATCCATAGGGAATATGGGATGTTGACCAGATCCATAGGGATGTTGACCAGATCCATAGGGGGGATGTTGACCAGATCCATAGGAATATGGGATGTTGACCAGATCCATAGGGAATATGGGATGTTGACCAGATCCATATGGGATGTTGACCAGGATCCATAGGGGGATGTTGACCAGGATCCATAGGGATATGGGATGTTGACCAGGATCCATAGGGGATGTTGTCTCCAGTTGACCAGATCCATAGGGAATATGGGATGTTGACCAGATCCATAGGGATGTTGATGGGATATGGGATGTGACCAGATCCATAGGGGATATGGGATGTTGACCAGGATCCATAGGGAATATGGGATGTTGACCAGATCCATAGGGAATATGGGATGTTGACCAGATCCATAGGGATGTTGACCAGGATCCATAGTATGATGTTGACCAGGATCCATAGGGAATATGGGATGTTGACCAGGATCCATAGGGAATATGGGATGTTGACCAGATCCATAGGGAATATGGGATGTTGACCAGGATCCATAGGGAATATGGGATGTTGACCAGGATCCATAGGGGATATGGGATGTTGACCAGGATCCATAGGGAATATGGGATGTTGACCAGGATCCATAGGGGATATGGGATGTGACCAGGATCCATAGGGAATATGGGATGCTGACCAGATCCATAGGGATATGGGATGTTGTCTGACCAGGATCCATAGGGAATATGGGATGTTGACCAGGATCCATAGGGATATGGGATGTTGACCAGGATCCATAGGGATGTTGTCTCCAGTTGACCAGGATCCATAGGGAATATGGGATGTTGACCAGGATCCATAGACCAGGATCCATAGGGAATATGGGATGTTGACCAGGATCCATAGGGAATATGGGATGTTGACCAGGATCCATAGGGAATATGGGATGTTGTCTCCAGTTGACCAGGATCCATAGGGAATATGGGATGTTGACCAGATCCATAGGGATATGGGATGTTGACCAGGATCCATAGGGAATATGGGATGTTGACCAGGATCCATAGGGAATATGGGATGTTGACCAGATCCATAGGGGATATGGGATGTTGACCAGAATCCATAGGGATCCAGTTGACCAGGATCCATAGGGAATATGGGATGTTGACCAGATCCATAGGGATATGGGATGTGACCAGATCCATAGGGATATGGGATGTTGACCAGGATCCATAGGGAATATGGGATGTTGACCAGATCCATAGGGAATATGGGATGATGTCTGACCAGGATCCATATGGGATGTTGACCAGGATCCATATGGGATGTTGACCAGGATCCATAGGGAATATGGGATGTTGACCAGATCCATAGGGAATATGGGATGTTGACCAGGATCCATAGGGAATATGGGATGTTGACCAGGATCCATAGGGAATATGGGATGTTGACCAGATCCATAGGGAATATGGGATGTTGACCAGGATCCATAGGGATATGGGATGTTGACCAGGATCCATAGGGATATGGGATGTTGACCAGGATCCATAGGGAATATGGGATGTTGACCAGGATCCATAGGGAATATGGGATGTTGACCAGGATCCATAGGGAATATGGGATGTTGACCAGGATCCATAGGGAATATGGGATGTTGACCAGATCCATAGGGAATATGGGATGTTGACCAGATCCATATGGGATGTGACCAGGATCCATATGGGATGTTGACCAGGATCCATATGGGATGTTGACCAGATCCATATGGGATGTTGACCAGGATCCATAGGGATATGGGATGTTTACCAGGATCCATAGGGAATATGGGATGTTGACCAGGATCCATAGGGAATATGGGATGTTGACCAGGATCCATAGGGAATATGGGATGTTGACCAGATCCATAGGGAATATGGGATGTTGACCAGGATCCATAGGGGATATGGGATGTTGACCAGGATCCATAGGGGATATGGGATGTTGACCAGATCCATAGGGAATATGGGATGTTGACCAGGATCCATAGGGAATATGGGATGTTGACCAGATCCATAGGGAATATGGGATGTTGACCAGATCCATAGGGAATATGGGATGTTGACCAGGATCCATAGGGATATGGATGCTGACCAGGATCCATAGGGATGTTGACCAGGATCCATAGGGATGTTGACCAGGATCCATATGGGATGTTGACCAGGATCCATATGGGATGTTGACCAGGATCCATAGGGAATCCATATGGGATGTTGACCAGATCCATAGGGAATATGGGATGTTGACCAGATCCATATGGGAATATGGGATGTTGACCAGGATCCATAGGGAATATGGGATGTTGACCAGGATCCATAGGGAATATGGGATGTTGACCAGGATCCATAGGGGATATGGGATGTTGACCAGGATCCATAGGGGATATGGGATGCTGACCAGGATCCATAGGGAATATGGGATGTTGACCAGGATCCATAGGGAATATGGGATGTGACCAGGATCCATAGGGAATATGGGATGTTGACCAGGATCCATAGGGAATAGGATCCATAGGAATATGGGATGTTGACCAGATCCATAGGGAATGGGATTGACCAGGATCCATGGGATGTTGACCAGATCCATAGGGAATATGGGATGTTGACCAGGATCCATAGGGAATATGGGATGTTGACCAGGATCCATAGGGAATATGGGATGTTGACCAGATCCATAGGGAATATGGGATGTTGACCAGATCCATAGGGAATATGGATGACCAGGATCCATAGGGAATATGGGATGTTGACCAGATCCATAGGGGATATGGGATGTTGTCTCCAGTTGACCAGGATCCATAGGGAATATGGGATGTTGACCAGGATCCATAGGGAATATGGGATGTTGACCAGGATCCATAGGGATATGGGATGTGTCTCCAGACCAGATCCATAGGGAATATGGGATGTTGACCAGGATCCATAGGGATATGGGATGTTGACCAGTTGACCAGGATCCATAGGGATATGGGATGTTGACCAGGATCCATAGGGATATGGGATGTTGACCAGATCCATAGGGATATGGGATGTTGTCTCCAGTTGACCAGATCCATAGGGGATATGGGATGTTGACCAGGATCCATAGGGATATGGGATGTTGACCAGGATCCATAGGGAATATGGGATGTTGACCAGATCCATAGGGAATATGGGATGTTGACCAGGATCCATAGGGATATGAATGTTGACCAGATCCATAGGGATATGGATGTTGACCAGATCCAGGATACATAGGGAATATGGGATTTTGACCAGATCCATAGGGATATGGGATGTTGACCAGGATCCATAGGGGATATAGGGATGTTGTCTCCAGTTGACCAGGATCCATAGGGAATATGGGATGTTGACCAGGATCCATAGGGATATGGGATGTTGTCTCCAGTTAACCAGGATCCATAGGGAATATGGATGTTGACCAGGATCCATATGGGATGTTGTCTCCAGTTGACCAGGATCCATAGGGAATATGGGATGATGTCTCCAGTTGACCAGGATCCATAGGGAATATGGGATGTTGACCAGGATCCATAGGGAATATGGGATGTTGACCAGGATCCATAGGGAATATGGGATGTTGACCAGGATCCATAGGGAATATGGGATGTGACCAGGATCCATAGGGAATATGGGATGTTGACCAGGATCCATAGGGAATATGGGATGTTGACCAGATCCATAGGGATATGATGTTGACCAGGATCCATAGGGATATGGGATGTTGACCAGGATCCATAGGGAATATGGGATGTTGACCAGATCCAGTTGACCAGGATCCATAGGGAATATGGATGTTGACCAGGATCCATAGGGAATATGGGATGTTGACCAGGATCCATAGGGAATATGGGATGTTGACCAGGATCCATAGGAATATGGATGTTGGGGATCCATATGGGATGTTGACCAGGATCCATAGGGATGTTGATCCATATGGGATGTTGACCAGGATCCATATAGGATGTTGACCAGATCCATATGGGATGTTGACCAGGATCCATAGGGATGTTGACCAGGATCCATAGGGGATATGGGATATTGACCAGATCCATAGGGAATATGGGATGTTGACCAGGATCCATAGGGAATATGGGATGTTGACCAGGATCCATAGGGAATATGGGATGTTGACCAGGATCCATAGGGGATATGGGATGTTGTCTCCAGTTGACCAGGATCCATAGGGAATATGGGATGTTGACCAGATCCATAGGGGGGATGTTGACCAGGATCCATAGGGGATGTTGATCCAGTTGACCAGGATCCATAGGGAATATGGGATGTTGACCAGATCCATAGGGAATATGGGATGTGACCAGATCCATAGGGAATATGGGATGTTGAGTTGACCAGATCCATAGGGAATATGGGATGTTGACCAGGATCCATAGGGAATATGGGATGGGATGTTGTCTGACCAGGATCCATAGGGAATATGGGATGTTGACCAGATCCATAGGGATCCAGGATATATGGATGTTGACCAGGATCCATAGGGATATGGGATGTTGACCAGGATCCATAGGGAATATGGGATGTTGACCAGGATCCATAGGGAATATGGGATGTTGACCAGATCCATAGGGATGTTGACCAGGATCCATAGGAATATGGGATGTTGACCAGATCCATAGGGATATGGATGGACCAGGATCCATAGATGGATGGGATATGTCTCCAGTTGACCAGGATCCATAGGGAATATGGGATGTTGACCAGATCCATAGGGGATATGGGATGTTGACCAGATCCATAGGGGATATTGGATGTTGACCAGGATCCATATATGGGATGTTGACCAGGATCCATAGAGATATGGGGATGTTGACCAGGATCCATAGGGAATATGGGATGTTGACCAGGATCCATAGGGAATATGGGATGTTGACCAGGATCCATAGGGAATATGGGATGCTGACCAGGATCCATAGGGAATATGGGATGTTGACCAGGATCCATAGGGGATATGGGATGTTGACCAGGATCCATAGGGGATATGGGATGTTGACCAGGATCCATAGGGATATGGGATGTTGACCAGGATCCATAGGGGATATGGGATGTTGACCAGGATCCATATGGGATGTTGACCAGGATCCATAGGGATATGGGATGTTGACCAGGATCCATAGGGGATATGGGATGTTGACCAGGATCCATAGGGGATATGGGATGTTGACCAGGATCCATATGGGATGTGACCAGGATCCATAGGGATGTTGACCAGGATCCATAGGGATGTTGACCAGGATCCATATGGGATATGGGATGTTGACCAGATCCATAGGGAATATGGGATGTTGACCAGGATCCATATGGGATGTTGACCAGGATCCATATGGATGTTGACCAGGATCCATAGGGATATGGGATGTTGACCAGATCCATAGGGGATATGGGATGTTGACCAGATCCATATTTGACCAGGATCCATAGGGATATGTTTGACCAGGATCCATAGGGAATATGGGATGTTGACCAGGATCCATAGGGAATATGGGATGTTGACCAGGATCCATAGGGATATGGAAGTTGACCAGGATCCATAGGGATATGGGATGTTGATCCAGGATCCATAGGGAATATGGGATGTTGACCAGGATCCATAGGGAATATGGGATGTTGACCAGGATCCATAGGGGATATGGGATGTTGACCAGATCCATAGGGATATTGTCTCCAGTTGACCAGGATCCATAGGGAATATGGGATGTTGACCAGGATCCATAGGGGAATATGGGATGCTGACCAGGATCCATAGGGAATATGGGATGTTGACCAGGATCCATAGGGATAGGATGACCAGATCCATATGGGATGTTGACCAGGATCCATATGGGATGTTGACCAGGATCCATATGGAATATGGGATGTTGACCAGGATCCATAGGGAATATGGGATGTTGACCAGGATCCATAGGGAATATGGGATGTTGACCAGATCCATAGGGATGCTGACCAGGATCCATAGGAATATGGGATGTTGACCAGGATCCATAGGGGATGTTGACCAGGATATAGGGAGGGTCTCCAGTTGACCAGGATCCATAGGGATATGGGATGTTGACCAGGATCCATAGGGAATATGGATGTTGACCAGGATCCATAGGGGATATGGGATGTCTGACCAGGATCCATAGGGAATATGGGATGTTGACCAGGATCCATAGGGAATATGGGATGTTGACCAGGATCCATAGGGAATATGGGATGTTGACCAGGATCCATAGGGAATATGGGATGTTGACCAGATCCATAGGGATGGGATGTTGTCTCCAGTTGACCATCCATAGGGAATATGGGATGTTGACTCCATAGGGGATATGGGATGTTGACCAGATCCATAGGGGATATGGGATGTTGACCAGGATCCATAGGGGATATGGGATGTTGACCAGGATCCATAGGGATATGGGATGTTGACCAGGATCCATAGGGATATGGGATGTTGTCTCCAGTTGACCAGGATCCATAGGGATATGGGATGTTGACCAGATCCATAGGGAATATGGGATGTTGACCAGGATCCATAGGGGAATATGGGATGTTGACCAGGATCCATAGGGGATATGGAATGTGACCAGGATCCATAGGGATATGGGATGTTGACCCAGTTCCAGGATACATAGGGAATATGGGATTGACCAGGATCCATAGGGATATGGGATGTTGACCAGGATCCATAGGGATATGGGATGTTGTCTCCAGTTGACCAGGATCCATAGGAATATGGGATGTTGACCAGGATCCATAGGGGATATGGGATGTTGTCTCCAGTTAACCAGATCCATAGGGAATATGGGATGTTGACCAGGATCCATATGGGATGTTGTCTCCAGTTGACCAGGATCCATAGGGAATATGGGATGTTGTCTCCAGTTGACCAGATCCATAGGGAATATGGGATGTTGACCAGGATCCATAGGGAATATGGGATGTTGACCAGGATCCATAGGGAATATGGATGTTGACCAGATCCATAGGGAATATGGGATGTTGACCAGGATCCATAGGGAATATGGGATGTTGACCAGGATCCATAGGGGATATGGGATGTTGACCAGGATCCATAGGGATATGGGATTTTGACCAGGATCCATAGGGATATGGGATTTGACCAGATCCATAGGGAATATGGGATGTCTGACCAGGATCCATAGGGAATATGGGATGTTGACCAGGATCCATAGGGAATATGGGATGTTGACCAGGATCCATAGGGAATATGGGATGTTGACCGGATCCATAGGGAATATGGGATGTTGACCAGGATCCATATGGGATGTTGACCAGGATCCATATGGGATGTTGACCAGGATCCATATGGGATGTTGACCAGGATCCATATGGGATGTTGATCCAATTGACCAGGATCCATAGGGGATATGGGATGTTGACCAGGATCCATAGGGGATATGGGATGTTGACCAGGATCCATAGGGAATATGGGATGATCCAGTTGACCAGGATCCATAGGGAATATGGGATGTTGACCAGGATCCATAGGGATATGGGATCCAGTTGACCAGGATCCATAGGGAATATGGATGTTGACCAGGATCCATAGGGGATATGGGATGTTGACCAGATCCATAGGGGGATATGGGATGTTGACCAGGATCCATAGGGAATATGGGATGTTGACCAGGATCCATAGGGGATATGGGATGTTGACCAGGATCCATAGGGAATATGGGATGTTGACCAGGATCCATAGGGAATATGGGATGTTGACCAGGATCCATAGGGGATATGGGATGTTGACCAGGATCCATAGGGAATATGGGATGTTGACCAGGATCCATAGGGAATATGGGATGTTGACCAGATCCATAGGGATATGGGATGTTGACTCCAGACCAGGATCCATAGGAATATGGGATGTTGACCAGATCCATATGGGATATAGTTGATGTTGACCAGGATCCATAGGGGATATGGGATGTTGTCTCCAGACCAGGATCCATAGGGAATATGGATGTTGACCAGGATCCATAGGGAATATGGGATGTTGACCAGGATCCATAGGGAATATGGGATGTTGACCAGGATCCATAGGGAATATGGGATGTTGACCAGGATCCATAGGGATATGAGATGTTGACCAGGATCCATAGGGAATATGGGATGTTGACCAGGATCCATAGGGAATATGGGATGTTGACCAGGATCCATAGGAATATGATGTTGACCAGATCCATAGGGAATATGGGATGTTGACCAGGATCCATAGGGAATATGGGATGTTGACCAGGATCCATAGGGATATGGGATGTTGACCCAGGATCCATAGGGGATATTGACCATGGATCCATATGGGATGTTGACCAGGATCCATAGGGAATATGGGATGTTGACCAGGATCCATAGGGAATATGGGATGTTGACCAGGATCCATAGGGAATATGGGATGTTGACCAGGATCCATAGGGAATATGGGATGTTGTCTCCAGTTGACCAGGATCCATAGGGAATATGGGATGTTGACCAGGATCCATAGGGGATATGGGATGTTGACCAGGATCCATAGGGAATATGGGATGTTGACCAGGATCCATAGGGGATATGGGATGTTGACCAGGATCCATAGGGATATGGGATGTTGACCAGGATCCATAGGGATATGGGATGTTGACCAGGATCCATAGGGGATATGGGATGTTGACCAGGATCCATAGGGGAATATGGGATGTTGACCAGGATCCATAGGGGATATATGGGATGTTGACCAGGATCCATAGGGGATATGGGATGTTGACCAGGATCCATAGGGGATATGGGATGTTGTCTCCAGGGATTGACCAGATCCATAGGGAATATGGGATGTTGACCAGGATCCATAGGGATGTTGATATGGGATGTTGACCAGGATCCATAGGGAATATGGGATGTTGTCTCCACCAGGATCCATAGGGAATATGGGATGTTGACCAGGATCCATAGGGAATATGTTATGGGATGTTGACCAGATCCATAGGGAATATGGGATGTTGACCAGGATCCATATGGGATGTTGTCTCCAGTTGACCAGGATCCATAGGGAATATGGGATGTTGACCAGTTGACCAGGATCCATAGGATGTTGATATGGGATGTTGACCAGGATCCATAGGGGATATGGGATGTTGACCAGGATCCATAGGGAATATGGGATGTTGACCAGGATCCATAGGGAATATGGGATGTTGACCAGATCCATAGGGAATATGGGATGTTGACCAGGATCCATAGGGAATGCTGATCCATATGGGATGTTGACCAGGATCCATAGGAGATATATGGGATGTTGACCAGATCCATAGGGGATATGGGATGTTGACCAGGATCCATAGGGAATATGGGATGTTGACCAGGATCCATAGGGATATGGGATGTTGACCAGATCCATAGGGATATGGTCTGTTGACCAGGATCCATAGGGAATATGGGATGTTGACCAGGATCCATAGGGAATATGGGATGTTGACCAGGATCCATAGGGGATATGGGATGTTGTCCAGGACCAGGATCCATAGGGGATATGGGATGTTGACCAGGATCCATAGGGGATATGGTCTCCAGTTGACCAGGATCCATAGGGGATATGGGATGTTGACCAGGATCCATAGGGAATATGGGATGTTGACCAGGATCCATAGGGAATATGGGATGTTGACCAGGATCCATAGGGGATATGGGATGTTGACCAGGATCCATAGGGATATGGGATGTTGTCTCCAGTTGACCAGGATCCATAGGGAATATGGGATGTTGACCAGGATCCATAGGGATATATGGATCCAGCTGACCAGGATCCATAGGGAATATGGGATGTTGACCAGGATCCATAGGGATATGGATGTTGACCAGGATCCATAGGAATATGGGATGTTGTCTCCAGTTAACCAGGATCCATAGGGAATATGGGATGTTGACCAGGATCCATAGGGAATATGGGATGTTGACCAGGATCCATAGGGAATATAGGATGTTGACCAGGATCCATAGGGAATATGGGATGTTGTCTCCACCAGGATCCATAGGGAATATGGGATGTTGACCAGGATCCATAGGGAATATGGGATGTTGTCTCCACCAGGATCCATAGGGAATATGGGATGTTGACCAGGATCCATAGGAATATGGGGATATTGTCTCCAGTTGACCAGGATCCATAGGGAATATGGGATGTTGACCAGGATCCATAGGGAATATGGGATGTTGACCAGATCCATAGGGAATATGGGATGTTGACCAGGATCCATAGGGGATATGGGATGTTGACCAGGATCCATAGGGAATATGGGATGTTGACCAGGATCCATAGGGAATATGGGCTGTTGACCAGGATCCATAGGGAATATGGGATGTTGACCAGGATCCATAGGGAATATGGGATGTTGACCAGGATCCATAGGGAATATGGGATGTTGACCAGGATCCATAGGGGATATGGGATGTTGACCAGGATCCATAGGGATATGGGATGTTGACCAGGATCCATAGGGATATGGGATGTTGTCTCCAGCTGACCAGGATCCATAGGGGATATGGGATGTTGTCTCCAGTTGACCAGGATCCATAGGGAATATGGGATGTTGACCAGGATCCATAGGGAATATGGGATGTTGACCAGGATCCATAGGGGAATATGGGATGTTGACCAGATCCATAGGGGATATGGGATGTTGACCAGGATCCATAGGGAATATGGGATGTTGACCAGGATCCATAGGGAATATGGGATGTTGACCAGGATCCATAGGGAATATGGGATGTTGACCAGGATCCATAGGGAATATTGGATGTTGACCAGGATCCATAGGGGATATGGGATGTTGACCAGGATCCATAGGGGATATGGGATGTTGACCAGGATCCATAGGGGATATGGGATGTTGTCTCCAGTTGACCAGGATCCATAGGGAATATGGGATGTTGACCAGGATCCATAGGGGATATGGGATGTTGACCAGATCCATAGGGGATATGACCAGGATCCATAGGGAATATGGGATGTTGACCAGGATCCATAGGGGATATGGGATGTTGTCTCCAGTTGACCAGGATCCATAGGGACCATATGGGATGTTGACCAGGATCCATAGGGATATGGGATGTTGTCTCCAGTTGACCAGGATCCATAGGGAATATGGGATGTTGACCAGGATCCATAGGGATATGGGATGTTGTCTCCAGTTAACCAGGATCCATAGGGAATATGGGATGTTGACCAGGATCCATATGGGATGTTGTCTCCAGTTGACCAGGATCCATAGGGAATATGGGATGTTGTCTCCAGTTGACCAGGATCCATAGGGAATATGGGATGTTGACCAGGATCCATAGGGAATATGGGATGTTGACCAGGATCCATAGGGAATATGGGATGTTGACCAGATCCATAGGGAATATGGGATGTTGACCAGGATCCATAGGGAATATGGGATGTTGACCAGGATCCATAGGGATATATGATGTTGACCAGGATCCATAGGGGATATGGGATGTTGACCAGGATCCATAGGGGATATGGGATGTTGACCAGGATCCATAGGGAATATGGGATGTTGACCAGGATCCATAGGGAATATGGGATGTTGACTCCAGGGAATATGATGTTGACCAGGATCCATAGGGAATATGGGATGTTGACCAGGATCCATAGGGAATATGGGATGTTGACCAGGATCCATAGGGAATATGGGATGTTGACCAGGATCCATATGGGATGTTGACCAGGATCCATATGGGATGTTGACCAGGATCCATATATGGGATGTTGACCAGGATCCATATGGGATGTTGACCAGGATCCATATATGGGATGTTGACCAGGATCCATAGGGATATGGGATGTTGACCAGGATCCATAGGGAATATGGGATGTTGACCAGGATCCATAGGGATATGTTGTCTCCAGTTGACCAGGATCCATAGGGAATATGGGATTTTGACCAGGATCATAGGGGATATGGGATGTTGACCAGGATCCATAGGGAATATGGGATGTTGACCAGGATCCATAGGGATATGGATGTTGACCAGGATCCATAGGGATATGGGATTGTCTGACCAGGATCCATAGGGGATATGGGATGTTGACCAGGATCCATAGGGAATATGGGATGTTGACCAGGATCCATAGGGAATATGGGATGTTGACCAGGATCCATAGGGATATGGGATGTTGACCAGGATCCATAGGGGATATGGGATGTTGACCAGGATCCATAGGGAATATGGGATGTTGTCTCCAGTTGACCAGGATCCATAGGGAATATGGGATGTTGACCAGGATCCATAGGGATATTGTCTCCAGTTGACCAGGATCCATAGGGAATATGGGATGTTGTCTCCAGTTGACCAGGATCCATAGGGAATATGGGATGTTGACCAGGATCCATAGGGAATATGGGATGTTGACCAGGATCCATAGGGAATATGGGATGTTGACCAGGATCCATAGGAATATGGGATGTTGACCAGGATCCATAGGGGAATATGGGATGTTGACCAGGATCCATAGGGAATATGGGATGTTGACCAGGATCCATAGGGATATGGGATGTTGACCAGGATCCATAGGGAATATGGGATGTTGACCAGGATCCATAGGGGATATGGGATGTTGACCAGGATCCATAGGGGATATGGGATGTTGACCAGGATCCATAGGGATATGGGATGTTGTCTCCACCAGGATCCATAGGGATATGGGATGTTGTCTCCAGACCAGGATCCATAGGGAATATGGGATGTTGACCAGGATCCAGGGAATATGATGTTGACCAGGATCCATAGGGAATATGGGATGTTGACCAGGATCCATAGGGAATATGGGATGTTGTCGCCAGTTGACCAGGATCCATAGGGAATATGGGATGTTGACCAGGATCCATAGGGAATATGGGATGTTGACCAGGATCCATAGGGAATATGGGATGTTGACCAGGATCCATAGGGAATATGGGATGTTGACCAGGATCCATAGGGAATATGGGATGTTGACCAGGATCCATAGGGAATATGGGATGTTGACCAGGATCCATAGGGAATATGGGATGTTGACCAGGATCCATAGGGAATATGGGATGTTGACCAGGATCCATAGGGAATATGGGATGTTGACCAGGATCCATAGGGAATATGGGATGTTGACCAGGATCCATAGGGGATATGGGATGTTGACCAGGATCCATAGGGGATATGGGATGTTGACCAGGATCCATAGGGATATGGGATGTTGTCTCCAGTTGACCAGGATCCATAGGGAATATGGGATGTTGTCTCCACCAGGATCCATAGGGGATATGGGATGTTGACCAGGATCCATAGGGAATATGGGATGTTGTCTCCAGACCAGGATCCATATGGGATGTTGACCAGGATCCATATATGGGATGTTGACCAGGATCCATATATGGGATGTTGACCAGGATCCATAGGGAATATGGGATGTTGACCAGGATCCATAGGGATATGGGATGTTGACCAGGATCCATAGGGAATATGGGATGTTGTCTCCAGTTGAACAGGATCCATAGGGATATGGGATGTTGACCAGGATCCATAGGGAATATGGGATGTTGTCTCCAGTTGACCAGGATCCATATGGGATATTGTCTCCAGTTGACCAGGATCCATAGGGGATATGGATGTTGTCTCCAGTTGACCAGGATCCATAGGGATATGGGATGTTGACCAGGATCCATAGGGAATATGGGATGTTGTCTCCAGTTGAACAGGATCCATAGGGGATATGGGATGTTGACCAGGATCCATAGGGAATATGGGATGTTGTCTCCAGTTGACCAGGATCCATATATGTCTCCAGTTGTCTCCCATATAGGATATGGGATGTTGACCAGGATCCATAGGGATATAGGATGTCTCCAGTTGACCAGGATCCATAGGGGATATGGGATGTTGACCAGGATCCATAGGAATATGGGATGGTCTCCAGTTGAACCAGGATCCATAGGGGATATGAGATATTGGATTGACAGGATCCATAGGGGCTATTGTCTCCAGGCAGACCAGGATCCAACAGTATGTCTCATAGTTGACCAGGATCCATAAGGGGACCAGGATCCATAGGGGATATGGGATGTTGACCAGGATCCATAGGGGATATGGGATGTTGACCAGGATCCATAGGGGATATGGGATGTTGACCAGAGATCCATAGGGATATGGGATGTTGACCAGGATCCATAGGGATATGGGATGTTGACCAGATCCATAGGGAATATGGGATGTTGTCTCCAGTTGACCAGGATCCATAGGGATATAGGATGCTCCAGTTGACCAGCATCCATAGGGATATATGGGATTGTCTCCAGTTGACCAGGATCCATAGGGAGATATGGGATGTTGTCTCCAGTTGACCAGGATCCATAGGGATATAGGGATGTTGTCTCCAGTTGACCAGGATCCATAGGGATATAGGATGTTGACCAGGATCCATAGGGAATATGGGATGTTATCTCCAGTTCATTTATTAAACCCCAGGTAGCAGTAGGAACAGTGACATGACAGGTTCATCAGAGTAACTCTGACAGTAAAAATAGACGTCATTCAGAGATCTTTAAATAGCCGTTAGGACAAGGACACTGTCTGAACACAGAGTCCTGTTCTGTTTCACTGCTCTCAGGCAGGCAGACCAGCAGGCTAACAGGCAGACCAGCAGGCTAACAGGCAGACAGGCAGACCAGGGCTAACAGTCTAACACTACGTCTCTCTTCATAACCATGGGGACATCTTTATTTTAGTGTGGTAGAAAGCTACTACCCGGTGTCCTAGTTTTTACAGAGCCTCTAGTCTGCTGCTAGTCTTTACAGAGCCTCTGTAGTCTGCTGCTAGTCTTCACAGGGCCTCTGTAGTCTTTACAGAGCCCCTGTAGTCTCTAATGTTGGTCTTTACTGACATTGAAACAGGACATTTAGATGTTGTCAAATGATTTGTCTCTGTTCTTTCCTGTGTGTGTCTGTGTCTGCCTGCGTGTGTGTCTGTGTGTATCTGTGTGTTTAGGTCTCGTTCCCAGGCACCAGCAGGGTGTGTATGCAGGCTGTTCTGGAGTATCTCTACACCAATCAGCTTTGTCCCATGGCAGAGCTGGACCCTATGGAGCTGACGGCCCTGGCTAACAGACTCTGTCTCCCCAGACTGACTGCTCTGACAGGTACTAACCCTGGCTAACAGACTCTGTCTCCCCAGACTGACTGCTCTGACAGGTACTAACCATAACCCTGGCTAACAGACTGTCTTCCCAGACTGACTGCTCTGACAGGTACTAACCATAACCCTGGTTAACAGACTGTCTCCCCAGACTGACTGCTCTGACAGGTACTAACCATAACCCTGGTTAAGACTGTCTCCCCAGACTGACCGCCCTCACAGGTGCTTGATCCATCAGCAGTCTGCTCTGCCCAGAGCCATCTGTTTCGAGATTTGGGCTTTTAGACTGTAGAATATTGTTCTAGTTCTAGACCTTCAGTTACATAGCATTCAATATCCCCATGTAATGTCAATGGGGAGATAACATCGCTGCAGTGCATCACAATTTGTTTATTCGAAATCCACTGGCTGAGGAGCGGGGTCGATCAGGACACTGGCTGAGGAGCAGGGTCGATCAGGACACTGGCTGAGGAGCAGGGTCGATCAGGACACTGGCTGAGGAGCGGGGTCGATCAGGACACTGGCTGAGGAGGACACTGGCTGAGGAGGGGTCGATCAGGACACTGGCTGAGGAGCACACTGGCTGAGGAGCAGGGTCGATCAGGACACTGGCTGAGGAGCGGGGTCGATCAGGACACTGGCTGAGGAGCAGGGTCGATCAGGACACTGTCGATCAGGACACTGGCTGAGGAGCACACACTGGCTGAGGAGCGGGGTCAGGACACACTGGCTGAGGAGCAGGGTCGATCAGGACACTGGCTGAGGGGGTCGAGCACTGGCTGAGGAGATCAGGACACACTGGCTGAGGAGCAGGGTCGATCAGGACACTGGCTGAGGAGCGGGGTCGATCAGGACACTGGCTGAGGAGCGGGGTCGATCAGGACACTGGCTGAGGAGCGGGGTCGATCAGGACACTGGCTGAGGAGCGGGGTCGATCAGGACACACTGGCTGAGGAGCAGGGTCGATCAGGACACTGGCTGAGGAGCAGGGTCGATCAGGACACTGGCTGAGGAGCGGGGTCGATCAGGACACTGGCTGGGGAGCAGGGTCGATCAGGACACTGGCTGAGGAGCAGGGTCGATCAGGACACTGGCTGAGGAGCGGGGTCGATCAGGACACTGGCTGAGGAGCGGGGTCGATCAGGACACTGGCTGAGGAGCGGGGTCGATCAGGACACTGGCTGAGGAGCGGGGTCGATCAGGACACACTGGCTGAGGCTGAGCAGGGTCGATCAGGACACACTGGCTGAGGAGCAGGGTCGATCAGGACACTGGCTGAGGAGCAGGGTCGATCAGGACACTGGCTGAGGAGCAGGGTCGATCAGGACACTGGCTGAGGAGCAGGGTCGATCAGGACACTGGCTGAGGAGCAGGGTCGATCAGGACACTGGCTGAGGAGCGGGGTCGATCAGGACACACTGGCTGAGGAGCGGGGTCGATCAGGACACACTGGCTGAGGAGCGGGGTCGATCAGGACACTGGCTGAGGAGCGGGGTCGATCAGGACACACTGGCTGGGGAGCGGGGTCGATCAGGACACACTGGCTGAGGAGCAGGGTCGATCAGGACACTGGCTGAGGAGCGGGGTCGATCAGGACACTGGCTGAGGAGCGGGGTCGATCAGGACACACTGGCTGAGGAGCGGGGTCGATCAGGACACTGGCTGAGGAGCGGGGGTCGACACACTCAGGACACACTGGCTGAGGAGCGGGGGCTCGATCAGGACACACTGGCTGAGGAGCGGGGTCGATCAGGACACTGGCTGAGGAGCAGGGTCGATCAGGACACACTGGCTGAGGAGCGGGGTCGATCAGGACACACTGGCTGGCTGAGGCTGAGCGGGGTCGATCAGGACACTGGCTGAGGAGCGGGGTCGATCAGGACACACTGGCTGAGGAGCGGGGTCGATCAGGACACACTGGCTGAGGAGCGGGGTCGATCAGGACACTGGCTGAGGAGCGGGGTCGATCAGGACACACTGGCTGAGGAGCGGGGTCGATCAGGACACTGGCTGAGGAGCGGGGTCGATCAGGACACACTGGCTGAGGAGCAGGGTCGATCAGGACACTGGCTGAGGAGCGGGGTCGATCAGGACACACTGGCTGAGGAGCGGGGTCGATCAGGACACACTGGCTGAGGAGCACTGGGGGGAGCGGGGCCGATCAGGACACACTGGCTGAGGAGCGGGGTCGATCAGGACACACTGGCTGAGGAGCGGGGTCGATCAGGACACTGGCTGAGGAGCGGGGTCGATCAGGACACACTGGCTGAGGAGCGGGGTCGATCAGGACACACTGGCACTGAGGAGCGGGGTCGATCAGGACACACTGGCTGAGGAGCGGGGTCGATCAGGACACTGGCTGAGGAGCGGGGGGAGCGATCAGGACACACTGGCTGAGGAGCGGGGTCGATCAGGACACACTGGCTGAGGAGCGGGGTCGATCAGGACACTGGCTGAGGAGCGGGGTCGATCAGGACACTGGCTGAGGAGCGGGGATCAGACACTGGCAGGACACACTGGCTGAGGAGCGGGGTCGATCAGGACACACTGGCTGAGGAGCGGGTCGATCAGGACACTGGCTGAGGAGCGGGGCCGATCAGGACACTGGCTGAGGAGCGGGGTCGATCAGGACACACTGGCTGAGGAGCGGGGTCGATCAGGACACACTGGCTGAGGAGCGGGGTCGATCAGGACACACTGGCTGAGGAGCGGGGTCGATCAGGACACACTGGCTGAGGAGCGGGGTCGATCAGGACACACTGGCTGAGGAGCGGGGTCAGGACACACTGGCTGAGGACACACACTGGCTGAGGAGCGGGGTCGATCAGGACACACTGGCTGAGGAGCGGGGTCGATCAGGACACACTGGCTGAGGAGCGGGGTCGATCAGGACACACTGGCTGAGGAGCGGGGTCGATCAGGACACACTGGCTGAGGAGCGGGGTCGATCAGGACACACTGGCTGAGGAGCGGGGTCGATCAGGACACACTGGCTGAGGAGCGGGGGACACTGGCGATCAGGACACACTGGCTGAGGAGCGGGGCTCGATCAGGACACACTGGCTGAGGAGCGGGGTCGATCAGGACACTGGCTGAGGAGCGGGGTCGATCAGGACACTGGCTGAGGAGCGGGGTCGATCAGGACACTGGCTGAGGAGCGGGGTCGATCAGGACACACTGGCTGAGGAGCGGGGTCGATCAGGACACTGGCTGAGGAGCAGGGTCGACACACTCAGGACACACTGGCTGAGGAGCGGGGTCGATCAGGACACTGGCTGAGGAGCGGGGTCGATCAGGACACTGGCTGAGGAGCGGGGTCGATCAGGACACTGGCTGAGGAGCGGGGTCGATCAGGACACACTGGCTGAGGAGCGGGGTCGATCAGGACACTGGCTGAGGAGCGGGGTCGATCAGGACACTGGCTGGCAGGACACTGGCTGAGGAGCGGGGTCGATCAGGACACACTGGCTGAGGAGAGCGGGATCGATCAGGACACACTGGCTGAGGAGCGGGGTCGCAGGGGCTGAGGAGCAGGGTCGACACACACTGGCTGGAATGGAAACATCAACAACAACAACAACAACATACAGAATGGAGGAGCGGGGTCGATCAGGACACTGGCTGAGGAGCGGGGTCGATCAGGACACACTGGCTGAGGAGGAGCGGGGTCGATCAGGACACACTGGCTGAGGGGCGCGATCAGGGCTGAGGAGCGGGGCGATCAGGACACACTGGCTGGGAGCAGGGGTCGATCAGGACACTGGCTGGGCTCGATCAGGACATGGCTGAGGAGCGGGGTCATCAGGACAGGGCCGGGGTGAGGACAGCTGGGGCCAATCAGGACACTGGCTGAGGGACAGCGGGGACATCGATCAGGACACACTGGCTGAGGAGCGGGGCCGATCAGGACAACTGGCTGAGGAGCACAGGACACTGGCTGAGGAGCTCGATCAGGACACTGGCTGAGGAGCGGGGTCGATCAGGACACACTGGCTGAGGGCAGGGTCATGAGGACACACTGGCTGGGACACACTGGCTGGGGAGCGGGGTCGATCAGGACACACTGGCTGAGGAGCGGGGTCGATCAGGACACTGGCTGGCTGAGGACACTGGCTGGGGTGGCTGATCAGGACACACTGGCTGAGGAGCGGGGTCGATCAGGACACATGGCTGAGGACACACTGGCTGAGGAGCGGGGTCGATCAGGACACTGGCTGAGGAGCGGGGCCAATCAGGCTGGCTGAGGAGCGGGGTCGATCAGGACACTGGCTGAGGAGGCTGGGGAGCGGGGTCGATCAGGACACTGGCTGAGGAGCGGGGCCGATCAGGACACACTGGCTGGAAACGGGGTCGATCAGGACACTGGCTGAGGAGCGGGGTCGATCAGGGGTCGACACACTGGCTGAGGAGCGGGGTCGATCAGGACAACTGGCTGAGGAGCGGGGTCGATCAGGACACTGGCTGAGGAGCGGGCAATCAGGACACTGGCTGAAGCATACCAAACAGAATGGCTGAAGCATCGATCAGGACACACTGGCTGAGGAGCGGGTCGATCAGGACACAACATGGCTGAGGAGCGGGGTCGATCAGGACACACTGGCTGAGGAGCGGGGTCGATCAGGGACACAACACAACATGGCTGGGAGCGGGGTCGATCAGGACACACTGGCTGAGGAGCATCAACAACAACAACAACATACCAAACAGAATCAGGACACACTGGCTGAGGAGCAACAATCAGGACAACTGGCTGAGGAGCCAAATCAGAACTGGCTGAGGAGCATCGATCAACAGGACCACACTGGCTGGGAGCATCATCAGGAACACTGGCTGAGGACCAAACAGAATGGAATCAGGGACATCAACAACAGGACACTGGCTGAGGAGCGGGGTCAGAAGGGACACACTGGCTGAGGAGCAACAATCAGGACACTGGCTGAGGAGCGGGGTCGATCAGGACAACTGGCTGAGGAGCGGGCCAAACAGAATGGAAACATCAACACACTGGCTGAGGAGCGGGGTCGATCAGGACACTGGCTGGAGGAGCATCAATCAGGACACACTGGCTGAGGAGCGGGGTCGATCAACAACAACAGGAACACACTGGCTGAGGAGCGGGGTCGATCAACACACAACTGGCTGGGGAGGCTGGGGCATCAATCAGGACACTGGCTGGAAGCATCAAGGCAAACAGAATGGAAACATCAGGACACTGGCTGAGGAGCAACATACCAAACAGAATGGCTGAACATCAACAACAACAACAACATGGCTGAGGAATGGGGTCATCAACAACACTGGCTGAAGCATGGCTGGGACCAGCGGACACACTGGCTCAAGCAACAACAGGACACTGGCTGAGGAGCGGGGTCATCAGGACACTGGCTGAGGAGCATCCAGGACACACTGGCTGAGGAGCAACAACATACCAAACTGGCTGGAAACATCAATCAGGACAACAACATGGCTGAGGAATGGGGTCATCAACACAACAACAACAACATACCAAACAGCTGGAAACATCAACAACAACAACAGGACATACCAAACAGAATGGAAACATCAACAACACAACACACTGGCTGGGGAGCAGGGGTCAGACCAGGACACATCAGGACAACGACAGGACACTGGCTGAAGCAGGGGAAACGATCAGGACAACACTGGCTGAGGAGCATACCAGGACACACTGGCTGGAAAGCATCAGGACACACTGGCAAGCAACAGGACACACTGGCTGAACGGAATGGAGAACACTGGCTGAGGAGCAACAACAACAGGACCACTGGCTGGGAGCGGGGCGACAGGACACATGGCTGGGGAGCGGGGTCGATCAGGACACACTGGCTGAGGACCAAACGGAATGGAAACATCTGAGGAGAACGATCAGGACACACTGGCTGAGGAGCGGAGACGATCAGGACAACACTGGCTGGGAGCGGGGTCGAAACAGACACTGGCTGGCATCCAGGACACACACAACAACAGGAGCGAATGGAAACACTCAGGAGCGGGCAATCAACACACTGGCTGAGGAATGGAAACATCAGGACACTGGCTGAGGAGCAACGATCAGGACACTGGCATGAGGAGCGGGGTCGATCAGGACACACTGGCTGAGGAGCGGGTCGATCAGACACACTGGCTGAAGCACGATCAGGACACACTGGCTGAGGAGCGGGGTCGATCAGGACACTGGCTGGGGACAGGACACTGGCTGAGGGAGCGGGGCTGAGGAGCGATCAGGACACACTGGCTGAGGAGCATATCAGACACTGGCTGGGGAGCGGGGTCGATCAACACACTGGCTGAGGACAACATCACCACACACTGGCTGGAGCATCAACAACAGGACAACAACAGTACCAAACGTCAGAAACACTCAACAACACAGGGACACTGGCTGAGGAATGGGGTCATCAGGACACTGGCTGGGAGCGGGGTCATCCAGGAACTGGCTGAGGACATCAGGACAACTGGCTGAGGAGCGGGGTCGATCAGGACAAACTGGCTGAGGAGCATCAACAGGGTCGACAACACTGGCTGAGGAGCGGGCCGATCAGGACACTGGCTGAACGGCTGGGAACATCGATCAGGACAACTGGCTGGGGACAACATACAGGACACTGGCTGGGGAGCGGGGATCAGGACAACAGGACACTGGCTGGGGACAACAACTACCAAACTGGCTGGAAAGCATCCAATCAGGAACACACTGGCTGCGGAATGGAAACATCAGGACACTGGCTGACAAGCGGGCTCCAAACACACTGATGGAGGAGCATCAACAGGACACACTGGCTGAGGAGCATACCAAACAGGGAAACACTGGCTCAGGACACTGGCTGAACATCAGGACAACTGGCTGAGGAGCATCAACAGGACACACAACTGAGGAGCAGGGTACCAGGACACTGGCTGGAAAGCATCAACAGACACACAACTGAACATACCAAACAGAACACTGGCTGGGAGCATCAACAGGACACACTGGCTGAACTGGCTCAGGAACTGGCTGGGGACATCAACAACAGGACACACTGGCAAAGGAGCGGGCCGATCAACACACTGGCTGGATACCAAACAGAAGGAAACATGGCTGAGGAGCGAACAGGACACACTGGCTGAGGAGCGGGGTCTCACCTGGCTGGAACGGGCTCAGGACAGAATGGAAACGGGGCATCAGGACACAACTGAGGATATCAGACAGAATGGGAGCATCAATCAGGACACTGGCTGAACGGGCCGATCAGGAACTGGCTGAGGAGCAACAATATAGACACGGAGGGGGAGCATACGATCACACTGGCTGAGGAACTGGGCATCAGGACACTGGCAAGAACAACAACATACCAAACAGAATGAGGTTCATCAACAACTGGCTGAGGACAACTGATCAGGACAAACTGGAATGAGAAACATCAACAACAACAACTGATATAAACAGAATGGAAACATCAACAACAACTGGCTGAACAACATACCAAACAGGTTGGCTGAGGAGCGGGGTCACAACAACACAACTAGCGGGGTCGATCAGACACACTGGCTGAGGAGCATCGACAGGACAACTGGCTGAGGAGCATCTGGACACTGGCTGGGGAGCATCAACAGGACAACAGGATATAGGACACTGGAAACGGGCCGATCAGGACTCACCTGTCTGGATGGCTGGGGAGCGGGGTCAATCAGGACACTGGCTGAGGAGCAACATACACTGGCTGAGGACCTGTCTGGAAACATCTGAACAGGGCAACATCAGGACATACTGGCTGAGGAATGGTTCAGGACACACTGGCTGAAGCATAGGATGGATGGCTCAGGAGCGGGCCGATCAGGACACACTGGCTGGGGAGGGTCGATCAGGACACTGGCTGAGGAGCGGGGTCGATACAGGACACTGGCTGTTCTCAATCAACACTGGCTGACAATGGCTGAGGAGCGGGTTGATCAGGACACTGGCTGAAGCATATCAGGACACTGGCTGGAGGAGCGGGGTCGAATATAGGACACACTGGCTGAGGAGCGGGCCGATCAACACTGGCTGAGGAGCGGGGTCGATCAGGACACTGGCTGAGGAGCGGGGTCATCAGGACACTGGCTGATAGGATGATCAGGACACACTGGCTGAAATAATCAGGATGATTGTTCAGAATGGAAACATCAACAACAACATAGCCAAACAGAATGGAAACATCAACACTGGCTGAGGAGCAACAGGACCAAACTGAAGCGGGGCGATCAACAACTGGCTGAGGAGCAATCAACATACTGGCTGAACGGAATGGAAAGGACATCAAGGACAACAATCAGGACACCAAACAGAGGATGGAAACATCAGGACAACACTGAGATGTAAATAGAATGACCCGATTCCATGGCTTCTAAGGACACTGGCTGAGGAGCGGGGTTCTGTGTCCACTGGCTGAGGAGCGGGGTCTATCAGGACACACTGTCAAGGCACTGGCTGGGACGGGGTCCTCAGGGGACACTGGCTGAGAGCGCCCTCAGGCCACTGGCTGAGGAGCGTCCTCAGTTCTGGCTGGGAGCGTTTAAATCTGGAGGACACTGGCTGAGGAGCGTCGATCTGCACTGGCTGAGGATATCTGGAGAGCGGGGATCTGGACACCCGGAGACGCCCTCAGGGCACTGGGAGACGGGGCCTCTTGTTCCAGTCAATACTGGCTGAGAGCGGTCGATCTGGCTCACCGGGGTTCAATACGGAGATTGTTCTACAGGCACATGGAGACGCCCTCAGGACACAACAACAACAACATACAAACATCAACAACAACAACATACAGACGTACCTCTGGCAGAATGGAGACATCCAATTGTTCTACGGAGAGTTTAAAACTGGCTGGAGATTGTTCTGGCAGTTTAAACGGGTGCCTTGGATGAAACATCAAGAGTTTCTGGATATAGGAGACGTTCTGCCATGTTGGAGGAGTTCCAAAGAGACTCTGGCCCCGGAGACGTCCTTGGCCCTGAGGTTGCGTTTCTGGCCCCGGAGACGTCCTCTGGCCCCGGAGACGTTCTGGCCCGGAGGACGCCCTCTGGGGCTCCTCCTGAGACGTTCTGGCCCTCGAGACGCCCTAGGATGAGACGTTCTGCCCCCGGAGACGCCCTTAAATATAGACGCCCTCTGTTCTGGAGAGACGCCCTCTGGCCCCGGAGACGCCCTCTGGCCCAGGATAGAGCGTACCTCTGGCCCCGGCTGAGACGCCCTCTGGCTCCGGAGACGTCCTCTGGCTCCGGAGAGCGTGATCTGGCACTGGCTCAGACGTTTACTCTGGCTCCGGAGGACGTCCCTCTGGCTCTCGGAGACGTCCTCTGGCCCCGGAGACGTCCTCTGGCCCCGGATGATTGTTCTGAGATTTTAGTTGTACCTGATGTCATTGTTTGCAGTATTACTACAGTATTAAAACTGAACTACAGTGCTGCGGTAGCTGGGATTGCATACTGCTGGAGTGAACCCTTTTCTAACCCTTTCTGTATTGTTTTTCTTGGGTCCTGTGACCGTGAATCATCGTCTATAGAATATTGCTTTCAACTTCTGGTTCTGAAACTCTGTGTAGTTTATTATAAAGGATGATTGAAGAGGTTCTCTGTCTGCTCCACAGAACACTATGCTGTGAGTGAGCTGGTGAAAGCCTCCAAAGATGGACAGGATATAGACGGCGATTGTTCTCACATATCTGGAACTGGCTCAGGATGGTTTACTAGAACAGGATATAAACGACAGAGGAGATTGTCACCTGTCTGGAACTGGCTCAGGATGGTTTACTAGAACAGGATATAGACAGAGAGGTACTCATTGTCTGGAACTGGCTCAGGATGGTTTACTAGAACAGGATATAAAACAGCAAAGGTACTCACCTGTCTGGAACTGGCTCAGGTTGGTTTATTAGAACAGGATATAGACAGAGAGGTTCTCACCTGTCTGGAACTGGCTCAGGATGGTTTACTAGAACAGGATATAGACAGAGAGGTACCTGTCTGGAACTGGCTCAGGATGGTTTACTAGAACAGGATATAGACAGAGAGGTACTCACCTGTCTGGAACTGGCTCAGGATGGTTTACTAGAACAGGATATAGATCTGAAGTACTCACCTATAGGATGATTGTTCTGCAGTTTAAATATAGGATGATTGTTCTGCAGTTTAAATATAGGATGATTGTTCTACAGTTTAAATATAGGATGATTGTTCTGCAGTTTAAATATAGGATGATTGTTCTGCAGTTTAAATATAGGATGATTGTTCTACAGTTTAAATATAGGATGATTGTTCTACAGTTTAAATATAGGATGATTGTTCTGCAGTTTAAATATAGGATGATTGTTCTGCAGTTTAAATATAGGATGATTGTTCTGCAGTTTAAATATAGGATGATTGTTCTACAGTTTAAATATAGGATGATTGTTCTGCAGTTTAAATATAGGATGATTGTTCTACAGTTTAAATATAGGATGATTGTTCTGCAGTTTAAATATAGGATGATTGTTCTGCAGTTTAAATATAGGATGATTGTTCTGCAGTTTAAATATAGGATGATTGTTCTACAGTTTAAATATAGGATGATTGTTCTGCAGTTTAAATATAGGATGATTGTTCTGCAGTTTAAATATAGGATGATTGTTCTGCAGTTTAAATATAGGATGATTGTTCTGCAGTTTAAATATAGGATGATTGTTCTGTTGATCTGTGTTTAAATATAGGATGATTGTTCTGCAGTTTAAATATAGGATGATTGTTCTGAGTTTAAATATAGGATGATTGTTCTACAGTTTAAATATAGGATGATTGTTCTGCAGTTTAAATATAGGATGATTGTTCTACAGTTTAAATATAGGATGATTGTTCTGCAGTTTAAATATAGGATGATTGTTCTACAGTTTAAATATAGGATGATTGTTCTGCAGTTTAAATATAGGATGATTGTTCTACAGTTTTAAATATAGGATGATTGTTCTGAAGTTTAAATATAGGATGATTGTTCTACAGTTTAAATATAGGATGATTGTTCTAAGTTTAAATATAGGATGATTGTTCTGGGTTTAAATATAGGATGATTGATCTACAGTTTAAATATAGGATGATTGTTCTACAGTTTAAATATAGGATGATTGTTCTGCAGTTTAAATATAGGATGATTGTTCTGCAGTTTAAAATATAGGATGATTGTTCTGCAGTTTAAATATAGGATGATTGATCTACAGTTTAAATATAGGATGATTGTTCTGAGTTTAAATATAGGATGATTGTTCTCAAAGTTTAAATATAGGATGATTGTTCTGCAGTTTAAATATAGGATGATTGTTCTGCAGTTTAAATATAGGATGATTGTTCTGCAGTTTAAATATAGGATGATTGTTCTACAGTTTAAATATAGGATGATTGTTCTGCAGGTTTCAATGTATTTCCTTCGTTTTGTTTTTCTTCCAGTTCCATAATGCTAACCAGTTAGCAGCTTGTTGCTTACATCACATCTGCACTCACTACAACAATGTCTGTGCCACTGTCAAAGAGATCAAAGCCAAATCTGCACGTGAGTTATTCCTCCGCTGGTTCTGATCAGCACACAACCAATCACAACCAATCACAACCAATCACAATTGTCAATCACAACCAATCACAACCAATCACAACCAATCACAACCAATCACAACCAATCATGCAACCAATCCAATCAATCTACAACCAATACAATCAATCACAATCAATCACAACTTGAATCACAATGTCAATCATCTGCAATCAAACAATCACAATCTGTCATGCCCAACCCTCTGCAATCACAACCAATACAATGAATCACAATCGGTGAAGTTTACACTGAACAGTTTGGTTTTGTACTTCTATTCATGTGTTTCCTGTCAGATACCCTCTTCTCTTGATAATGTCTGGCCTGCTTTTTGTTATCTCCTTTCCATTTGTGTTTTTGTCAATGAAGACCTAGAAAACAAGGTGATTGGACAGCCTAACTAATCAGTGACCTTTAATGGATCAATCACGTCCAAGGGAGGAGTGAAAACCCTTCTATGGAAATGAGTTTGCCACCTGTGTTCTGTACTGCCCAGTCTGTCATGAGCTACACTAAATATTGTCTGATGGTCTGTCTGTTGTGTTTCCTCCCAGAGAACCAGATGATACTTTCAGGTCACTACCCTGGCCCCTATGTGATACACTGAAGGAGGAGGACCACTACCAGCTTCTAAGGAGAGGGAGAAACTGTCAGGACGTGGTTCTCATTGACACACTGTCTGGTCCTACAGCAGACTCGTTGATGCACTTCTGGAGCACCTCCCTCTTCTATTGCCTGAGACTGCAGGTTTCAAACCCCCAGGAATCACTGTCTGGCCCTACCCTGCCTCCTGCCCCTTCTCTTGTGCTGGCCCTAGCTCTTCTAACCCTGCACCCCGCAACCCTCCCAACAACACACTGCCGGCCCTAATGTTTTACTGTTAGATCATCTGAGCATCAAAACAGGAAATAACTATCTGACGATGCACTGTTATGCCCACCCTCTTTGATGCACTGTCAGGTCCTACCCTCTTCTCTTGATGATACACTGTCAGGTCCTACCCTCTTCTTGTATGATTCATGTGTTTCACTGTCAGATCTTCTCTTGATGCACTGTCATGTGCCTACCCTCTTCTCTTGATACACTGTCATGTCCACCCTCTTCTCTTGATGTTACACTGTCAGGTCCTACCCTCTTCTCTTGATGAACTGTCAGGTCCTACCCTCTTCTATTGATCATACACTGTCTGGTCCTACCCTCTTCTCTTGATCAATACACTGTCTGGTCCTACCCTCTTCTATTGATGAACACTGTCAGGTCCTACCCTCTTCTCTTGATGAACTGTCAGGTCCTACCCTCTTCTATTGATGATACACTGTCTGGTCCTACCCTCTTCTATTGATGAACTGTCTGGCCCTACCCTCTTCTCTGATACACTGTCAGGCCCTACCCTCTTGATGATACACTGTCAGGCCCTACCCTCTTGATGATACACTGTCAGGCCCTACCCTCTTGATGATACACTGTCAGGCCCTACCCTCTTGATGATACACTGTCAGGCCCTACCCTCTTGATGATAAACTGTCAGGCCCTACCCTCTTGATGATACACTGTCAGGCCCTACCCTCTTCTATTGATGATACACTGTCAGGCCCTACCCTCTTGATGATCCTACCCTCTTCTCTTGATGAACTGTCAGGCCCTACCCTCTTGATGATACACTGTCTGGTCCTACCCTCTTGATGATACACTGTCAGGCCCTACCCTTCTTGATGACACTGTCAGGTCCTACCCTCTTCTACACTGTCAGGCCCTACCCTCTTGATGATGACACTGTCAGGCCCTACCCTCTTGATGATACACTGTCAGGCCCTACCCTCTTGATGATACACTGTCAGGCCCTACCCTCTTGATGATACACTGTCAGGCCCTACCCTCTTGGTGATACACTGTCAGGCCCTACCCTCTTGATGATACACTGTCAGGCCCTACCCTCTTGATGATACACTGTCAGGCCCTACCCTCTTGATGATACACTGTCAGGCCCTACCCTCTTGATGATACACTGTCAGGCCCTACCCTCTTGATGATACACTGTCAGGCCCTACCCTCTTGATGATACACTGTCAGGCCCTACCCTCTTGATGATACACTGTCAGGCCCTACCCTCTTGATGATACACTGTCAGGCCCTACCTCTTCTCTTGATGATACACTGTCAGGCCCTACCCTCTTGATGATACACTGTCAGGCCCTACCCTCTTGATGATACACTGTCAGGCCCTACCCTCTTGATGATACACTGTCTGGCCCTACCCTCTTGATGATACACTGTCTGGCCCTACCCTCTTGATGATACACTGTCAGGTCCAACCTTCTCTCTTGATGATACACTGTCAGGTCCTACCCTCTTCTCTTGATGATACACTGTCATGGCCCTACCCTCTTGATGATACACTGTCTGGCCCTACCCTCTTGATGATACACTGTCAGGCCCTACCCTCTTTGATGATACACTGTCAGGTCCTACCCTCTTCTCTTGATGATACACTGTCAGGTCCAACCCTCTTCTCTGATGATACACTGTCAGGCCCTACCTCTTCTCTTGATGATACACTGTCTGGCCCAACCCTCTTCTCTTGATGATACACTGTCTGGCCAACCCTCTTCTCTTGATGATACACTGTCAGGTACCAACCCTCTTCTCTTGATGATACACTGTCAGTACCTACCCTCTTGATGATACACTGTCAGGCCCAACCCTCTTGATGATACACTGTCAGGTCCAACCCTCTTCTCTTGATGATACACTGTCAGGTCCAACCCTCTTCTCTTGATGATACACTGTCAGGTCCAACCCTCTTCTCTTGATGATACACTGTCAGGTCCAACCCTCTTCTCTTGATGATACACTGTCAGGTCCAACCCTCTTCTCTTGATGATACACTGTCAGGTCCAACCTCTTCTCTTGATGATACACTGTCAGGTCCAACCCTCTTCTCTTGATGATACACTGTCAGGTCCAACCTCTTCTCTTGATGATACACTGTCAGGTCCAACCCTCTTCTCTTGATGATACACTGTCAGGTCCAACCCTCTTCTATTGATGATACACTGTCAGGTCCAACCCTCTTGATGATACACTGTCAGGTCCAACCCTCTTCTCTTGATGATACTGGCAGGTCCAACCCTCTTCTCTTGATGATACACTGTCAGGTCCAACCCTCTTCTCTTGATGATACACTGTCAGGTCCAACCCTCTCTGCTTGGGTCCACATGAATAACCTCCACATGGCAGGGCTCTACAGAGGGTACATTTTACTTACATTTGCGCCTAAATATTTTGCTGTGCAACCTGGAATTTGAATTTAGGAGCACCAGTGCACCTATAAAAATGAAGTATTCTCGCTACGTTGTTCAACCTGTCAACGTAGTGTGGTATGTGCTTTCTGTTTGACATGTAACATTATGGATGTAAATTGTGATTGTTGAAGTTAGCTGCAGCCACCGACACCAGCCCTGGATCTCAGTCTGAATCATAAATGATGCAAAATAACTCTGAACCTGATGAAACACAGGACCTGTTCGTAGACGGGGCTTCATGCAGCCTTGGAATATCAACAACAACAACAACAACGTTGAAAGTACGTCTTGTGCTCACTGGGATACCGATACAGCTCCAGGGATAAACAGAGCTCCTGATTGAATCGATCCCCAGGTCGGTATGTTGAACCCAGCTGGAGGTGTTTCTCTGTATTCTGAAACACCTGTTCCTTTAACCCACCTGGTGATGGTAAAGGGAAACTCTATACTTGAAATCAATGTGTTTTTATTCATCAGCTGTATAGTAGGCTTTCTTTAGTTAACCAAAGCCATAACTAGTCAGTTTATCATATTTTAATATATATACCATGTGATTATTTATTTGTTGGTGATATTTACTATAGAAACCAAGTGGCTGGTTCTCTTGGTTCCTGCTGTCAAAGGTCTTTGATCTAGCTGCTCATCATCCTTCATCTTCTTTATAACCAAGTGGCTGGTTCTCTTGGTTCCTGCTGTCAAAGGTCTTTGATCTAGCTGCTCATCATCCTTCATCTTCTTTATAACCAAGTGGTTCTCTTGGTTCTCTTCAAAGGTCTTTGATCTTGCTGCTCATCATCCTCAATAACCAAGGGCTGATTCTTTGGTTCCTGCTGTCAAAGGTCTTTGATCTAGCTGCTCATCATCCTTCATCTTCTTTATAACCAAGTGGCTGGTTCTCTTGGTTCCTGCTGTCAAAGGTCTTTGATCTAGCTGCTCATCATCCTTCATCTTCTTTATAACCAAGGTGGTTCTCTTAGTTCCTACTGTCAAAGGTCTTTGATCTAGCTGCTCATCATCCTTCATCTTCTTCTTCTTATTTAAAGGGAATGTTGTTGAATAAATGATTTGACTTAATAGCTTTATTCTAGTTTTGAACTGCCCAGTGTATATCCTAGGGTCTGGACTGTTGGTCTAAAGGTTAATGCAGACAATATGTACTGTTTCAATCCTCATACTGAGACGAGCCTGAGTGCCAGTCTGTTCCTGCTAATATGTTTGGGTTGACGATTCCATAAGGAGTTGGCAAGAGAGCAGAAATGTTTGTTTCACATACCTGTCAATAATACTATATGAATCAAATTCAGATGTAATGTTTGTTTCACATACCTATTAATAATGCTATTGTAATCATGGGTTTATGCTTTTGAGTGGAGCACCATCAGCTGAACCCGTCATGTAGAACAAGTTATTCAACTGATTAGAGTTCAGTACAACACTATTATATAGAAGGATATGTTGCTGTTATGAACGTGTAAACATCAGAGGGAGAGAGAAAGGTTTGGCAACAACCACTCAGCCTCACTCTGTCAGGAGAGGAGAGGAGGGGAGGGGAGCAGAGCAGCCTGTACCCAAGCTGTCACTGAGGAGCCAGACCAACACTGTATACATAACAGCTTTGGAACACAATGTCACATTCTATTATTAGTAATGATCATCATTATATTGCCTGGTGATTCTATAACCAATGTCAACATGAGTGTATTATAATCAACCTACAATAAAAGAAAGTTGTAGTTCCAGTATATGGACTGTAAGAGTGTCTTCATTTCCTTCCTGTTTTAAGTCCCAACCTATTATAACAGCTGTTATTCGTGTTAATATTCTAGAACATTGTTAACCTTCTAGAAGATTTGCATTCCAGAACCTTGTTAACATTCTAGAACTTTGATGGCATTATAGAATGTTGTCAGCACTATAGAATGTTGTCTGCATTATAGAATGTTGTCTGCATTCTAGAATGTTGTCTGCATTCTAGAATGTTGTCTGCATTCTAGAATGTTGTCTGCATTCTAGAATGTTGTCTGCATTCTAGAATGTTGTCTGCATTCTAGAATGTTGTCTGCATTCTAGAATGTTGTCTGCATTCTAGAATGTTAATCCCTGCATTCTAGAATGTTGTCTGCATTCTAGAATGTTGTCTGCATTCTAGAATGTCATCTCTGCTTTGCACACCCCACAGTCATCCTGTCTTGTTTGTGAGAGAAGAGGAAACTCCTATTACATAAGAGGAGTGGTGCAGAGCAGCGTGCACTGCCACTGACTGTGTATGTGGTGCTGGATTGTGTGTCAACTGAAGATTGCACTAAGTCCCAGGCTTGGCAGGATGAGAGGAGTTAAGGCGGGACACTACTGGGATAAACCGCAGGAAGAGGAGCGGTAATCACATTCTGAGCTGCTGGACAGGGAGCAAGGTGGTGTTAGGGTGGGACAGGGTACAGGGTGGTGTTAGGGTGGGACAGGGTACAGGGGTGGTGTTAGGGTGGGACAGGGTACAGGGTGGTGTTAGGGACAGAGACATGGGAGGGTGGGACAGGGTACAGGGTGGTGTTAGGGTGGGACAGGACAGGGTGGTGTTAGGTGGGACAGGGTGTTAGGGTGGGACAGGGTGGTGGTGTTAGGGTGGGACAGGGTACAGGGTGGTGTTAGGGTGGGACAGGGTACAGGGTGGTGTTAGGGTGGGACAGGGTACAGGGTGGTGTTAGGGTGGGACAGGGTACAGGGTGGGGTGTTAGGGTGGGACAGGAGTGTTAGGGTGGGACAGGGTGGTGTTAGGGTGGGACAGAGACAGGGTGGTGTTAGGACAGGACAGGGTGGTGTTAGGGTGGGACAGGGTACAGGGTGGTGTTAGGGTGGGACAGGGGTGTTACAGGGGTGGTGTTAGGGTGGGACAGGGGACAGGGTGGTGTTAGGGTGGGACAGAGACAGGGTGGTGGGGTGGGACAGAGACAGGGTGGTGTTAGGGTGGGACACAGGGTACAGGGTGGTGTAGGGTGGGACAGGGTGGTGTTAGGGTGGGACAGAGACAGGGTGGTGTTAGGGTGGGTAGATTGGGTGCTGTTAGGGTGGGACAGGGTGGTGTTAGGGTGGGACAGGGAGCAGGGTGGTGTTAGGGTGGGACAGAGACAGGGTGGTGTTAGGTGGGACAGGGAGCAGGGTGGTGTTAGGGTGGGACAGGGAGCAGGGTGGTGTTAGGGTGGGACAGAGACCGGGTGGTGTTAGTGGGACAGAGACAGGGTGCTGTTAGGGTGGGACAGAGACAGTGGTGTTAGGGTGACAGGAGCAGGGTGGTGTTAGGGTGGGACAGAGAATGGTGTTAGGGTGCACAGAGACAGGGTGCTGTTAGGTGGGACTTTGGTGTTATGAGACAGGGAGCAGGGTGGTGCTAAATGGGACATATATTATTATTATTACAGGGTGGTGTTAGGGTTATTAGGGTATATTGTTATATTGTTATATTACAGAGACAGGGTGGTGTTAGGGTGGGGCAGGGTGGTGTTAGCCACTTGCATCTAAATCTTTTTTTTGGGGGAAGGGGAGAGGGGGGTGAGAAGGATTACTTACCCTTACTTACCCTATCCTAGGTATTCCATGAAGAGGTGGGGTTTCAGGTGTCTCCGGAAGGTGGTGATTGACTCCGCTGTCCTGGCGTCGTGAGGGAGTTTGTTCCACCATTGGGGGGCCAGAGCAGCGAACAGTTTTGACTGGGCTGAGCGGGAACTGTACTTCCTCAGTGGTAGGGAGGCGAGCAGGCCAGAGGTGGATGAACGCAGTGCCCTTGTTTGGGTGTAGGGCCTGATCAGAGCCTGGAGGTACTGAGGTGCCGTTCCCCTCACAGCTCCGTAGGCAAGCACCATGGTCTTGTAGCGGATGCGAGCTTCAACTGGAAGCCAGTGGAGAGAGCGGAGGAGCGGGGTGACGTGAGAGAACTTGGGAAGGTTGAACACCAGACGGGCTGCGGCGTTCTGGATGAGTTGTAGGGGTTTAATGGCACAGGCAGGGAGCCCAGCCAACAGCGAGTTGCAGTAATCAAGACGGGAGATGACAAGTGCCTGGATTAGGACCTGCGCCGCTTCCTGTGTGAGGCAGGGTCGTACTCTGCGGATGTTGTAGAGCATGAACCTACAGGAACGGGACACCGCCTTGATGTTAGTTGAGAACGTCAGGGTGTTGTCCAGGATCACGCCAAGGTTCTTAGCGCTCTGGGAGGAGGACACAATGGAGTTGTCAACCGTGATGGCGAGATCATGGAACGGGCAGTCCTTCCCGGGAGGAAGAGGAGCTCCGTCTTGCTGAGGTTCAGCTTGAGGTGGTGATCCGTCATCCACACTGATATGTCTGCCAGACATGCAGAGATGCGATTCGCCACCTGGTCATCAGAAGGGGAAAGGAGAAGATTAATTGTGTGTCGTCTGCATAGCAATGATAGGAGAGACCATGTGAGGTTATGACAGAGCCAAGTGACTTGGTGTATAGCGAGAATAAGAGAGGGCCTAGAACAGAGCCTAGGGGACACCAAGTGATGAGCGTGGTGAGGAGACAATTCTCGCCACGCCACCTGGTAGGAAGCCGACCTGTCAGGTAGAGACGCCAATCCCAGCATTGAGGCCTTTGAGAGATACTAACTGGAGAGAATTGGAGAGGAGATCCTGATGGTTCACAGTATGAAGGCAGCCCGATAGGTCTAGAAGGATGAGAGCAGAGGGAGAGGGATTAGCTTTAGCGGTGCGGAGCGCCTCCATTGATGAGAAGAGCAGTGTCAGTTGAATGACTAGTCTTGAAACCTGACAGTTTGGATCAAGAGATCGTTCTGAGAGATAGCGGTAGAGCTGAGCCAAGGACGGCACGCTCAAGAGTTTTGGAGAGAAAAGAGAAGGGATACTGGTCTGTAGTTGTTGACATCGGAGGGATCGAGTGTAGGTTTTTTCAGAAGTGCAACTCTCGCTCTCTTGAAGACGGGAGGGACGTAGCCAGCGGTCAGGGATGAGTTGATGAGCGAGGTGAGGGAGAAGGTCTCCGGAAATGGTCTGGAGAAGAGGAGGGGATAGGGTCAGCGGGCAGGTTGTTGGGCGGCCCGGCCGTCACAAGACGCGAGATTTCATCTGGAGAGAGAGGGGAAAGAGGTCAGAGCATAGGGTAGGGCAGTGTGAGCAGAACCAGCGGTGTCGTTTGACTTAGCAACGGATCGGATGTCATCGACCTTCTTTCAAAATGGTTGGACGAAGTCATCTGCAGAGAGGAGGAGGGGGGAGGATTCAGAGGGAGGAGAAGGTGGCAAAGAGCTTCCTAGGGTTAGAGGCAGATGCTTGGAATTTAGAATGGTAGAAAGTGGCTTTAGCAGCAGAGACAGAGGAGGAAATGTAGAGAGGAGGGAGTGAAAGGATGCCAGGTCCCGCAGGGAGGCGAGTTTTCCTCCATTTCCGCTCGGCTGCCCGGAGCCCTGTTCTGTGAGCTCGCAATGAGTCGTCGAGCCACGGAGCGGGGAGGGGAGGACCGAGCCGGCCTGGAGGATAGGGGACATGGGAGACAAGAGTGCAGTAAGGGGAGGAGGGAGGGGTTGAGGAGGCAGAATCCAGGAGATAGGTTGGAGAAAGAAGTTTGAGCAGAGGAAGAGATGATAGGATGGAAGAGGAGAGTAGCGGGAGAGAAGAGGCAGAAAAGAGTTAGGACGACGCGATACCATCCAGTAGGGGCAGTGTGGGAAGTGTTGGATGAGGCTGAGAGGGAAAAGGATACAAGGTAATTAGGTCAGAGACTTGGAGGTGCAATGAGGTTAGTGGAAGAACAGCATCTAGTAAGATGAGGTCAAGCGTATTGCCTGCCTTGAGTAGGGGGAGGTGAGAGGGTGAGGTCAAAAGAAGGAGGAGTGGAAGAAGGAGGCAGAGGAATGAGTGCAGGTAGACGTGGGGAAGTTAAAATTCGCCCAGAACTGTGAGAGGTGAGCCGTCCTCAGGAAAGGAGCTTATCAGGCATCAAGCTCATTGATGAACTCTCCGAGGAACCTGGAGGGCGATAAATGATAAGGATGTTAAGCTTGAAAGGGCTGGTAACTGTGACAGCATGGAATTCAAAGGAGGCGATAGACAGATGGGTAAGGGAGAAAGAGAGAAAGACCACTTGGGAGAGATGAGGATCCCGGTGCCACCACCCCGCTGACCAGAAGCTCTCGGGGTGTGCGAGAACACGTGGGCGGACGAGGAGAGAGCAGTAGGAGTAGCAGTGTTATCTGTGGTGATCCATGTTTCCGTCAGTGCCAAGAAGTCAAGGGACTGGAGGGAGGCATAGGCTGAGATGAACTCTGCCTTGTTGGCCGCAGATCGGCAGTTCCAGAGGCTACCGGAGACCTGGAACTCCACGTGGGTCGTACGCGCTGGGACCACCAGATTAGGGTGGTCGCGGCCACGCGGTGTGGAGCGTTTGTATGGTCTGTGCAGAGAGGAGAGAACAGGGATAGACAGACACATAGTTGACAGGCTACAGAAAAGGCTACGCTAATGCAAGGAGATTGGAATGACAAGTGGACTACACGTCTCGAATGTTCAGAAAGTTAAGCTTACGTAGCAAGAATCTTATTGACTAAAATGATTAAAATGATACAGTACTGCTAAAGTAGGCTAGCTGGCAGTAGCTGCGTTGTTGACACTACACTAATCAAGTCGTTCCGTTGAGTGTAATAGTTTCTACAGTGGTACTATTCGGGGCTAGCTGGCTAGCTAGCAGTGTTGTTTACGTTACGTTGCGTTAAAAGAACGACAATAGCTGGCTAGCTAACCTAGGAAATCGCTCTAGACTACACAATTATCTTTGAAACAAAGACGGCTATGTAGCTAGCTATGTAGCTAGCTACGATCAAACAAATCAAACCGTTGTACTGTAATGAAATGAAATGAAAATGTGAAACTACCTGACCGGGTTGTTGAATTCAAAACAGTAGACGTTGGCTAGCTGTTAGCAGTTAGCTGTTGGCTAGCTAGCAGAGTCTCCTACGTTAAGGACGACAAATAGCTGGCTAGCGAACCTCAGTGAATTAAGATAATCACTCCAAGGCTACACACACTAAACTACACAATTATCTTGGAAACAAAGACAGCTATGTAGCTAGCTAACACTAGACTAATCAAGTCGTTCAGTTGAGTGAATAGCACTACAGTGATGCTAATCTGTGTGCGTTAGCTAGCGTTTGCTAGCTGGGCGAATAGCAGTGAAGGCTACGTTAGGGCGACGAAATACGATAATTATGCAATTATCTCTGATACAAGGACGGCTATGTAGCTAGCTAAGAAGAATTGCTAAGATTAGACAAATCAACCGTTGTACTATAATGAAATGTAATGAAAAAGTTATACAACCTGCAGAGCGAAGTGCGAATGCGACCGCTCGCTCCAACCCGGAACTGTATGACAGGGTGGTGACAGTGACAGGGTGGTGTTGGGGTGGGACAGTGAGCAGGGTGGTGTTAGGGTGGGACAGAGACAGGGTGGTGTTATGGTGGGGCAGAGTGTGGTGTTAGGGTGGGACAGGGAGCTGGGTGGTGTTAGGGTGGCACAGAGACGGGGTGGTGTTAGGGTGGGACAGAGACAGGGTGGTGTTAGGGTGGGACAGGGAGCAGGGTGGCGTTAGGGTGGGACAGAGACCGGGTGGTGTTAGGGTGGGACAGAGAGCAGGGTGGTGTTAGGGTGGGACAGAGACCAGGGTGGTGTTAGGGTGAGACAGGGAGCAGGGTGGTGTTAGGGTGGGACAGGGAGCAGGGTGGTGTTAGGGTGGGGCAGGGTGGTGTTAGGGTGGGACAGGGGGCAGGGTGGTGTTAGGGTGAGACAGGGAGCAAGGTGGTGTTAGGGTGGCACAGAGACGGGGTGGTGTTAGGGTGGGACAGAGACAGGGTGGTGTTAGGGTGGGACAGAGACCGGGTGGTGTTAGGGTGGGACAGAGACAGGGTGGTGTTAGGGTGGGACAGGGAGCAGGGTGGTGTTAGGGTGGGACAGAGACAGGGTGAGTACAGAGACAGGGTGGTGTTAGGGTGAGACAGTGAGCAGGGTGGTGTTAGGGTGGGACAGGGAGCAGGGTGGTGTTAGGGTGCGGACAGGGAGCAGGGTGGTGTTAGGGTGGGACAGGGAGCAGGGTGGTGTTAGGGTGGGGCAGGGAGCAAGGTGGTGTTAGGGTGGGACAGAGACATGAGTGGTGTTAGGGTGGACAGAGACAGGGTGGTGTTAGGGTGGGACAGGGAGCAGGGTGGTGTTACGGTGGGACAGAGACAGGGTGGTGTTAGGGTGGTGTTAGGGTGGAACAGAGACAGGGTGGTGTTAGGGTGGGACAGGGAGCAGGGTGGTGTTAGGGTGCGACAGAGACAGGGTGGTGTTAGGGTGGGGCAGGGAGCAGGGTGGTGTTAGGGTGGGACAGGGACAAGGGTGGTATTAGGGTGGGACAGGGAGCAGGGTGGTGTTAGGGTGGGACAGAGACAGGGTGGTGTTAGGGTGGGGCAGGGATCAGGGTGGTGTTAGGGTGGGACAGAGACAGGGTGGTGTTAGGGTGGGACAGAGACAGGGTGGTGTTAGGGTGGGGCAGGGTACAAATCAAATGTATTTATATAGCCCTTCGTACATCAGCTGATATCTCAAAGTGCTGTACAGAAACCCAGCCTTAAACCCCAAACAGCAAACAATGCAGGTGTAGAAGCACGGTGGCTAGGAAAAACTCCCTAGAAAGGCCAAAACCTAGGTAGAAACCTAGAGAGGAACCAGGCTATGAGGGGTGGCCAGTCCTCTTCTGGCTATGCCAGGTGGAGATTATAACAGAACATGGCCAAGATGTTCAAATATTCATAAATGACCAGCATTGTCAAATAATAATAATCACAGGCAGAACAGTTGAAACTGGAGCAGCAGCATGACCAGGTGGACTGGGGACAGCAAGGAGTCATCATGCCAGGGAGTCCTGAGGCATGGCCCTAGGGCTCAGGTCCTCCGAGAGAGAAAGAAAGAGAGAATTAGAGAGAGCATACTTAAATTCACACAGGACACCGGATAAGACAGGAGAAGTACTCCAGATATAACAAACTGACCCTAGCCCCCCGACACATAAACTACTGCAGCATAAATACTGGAGGCTGAGACAGGAGGGGTCAGGAGACACTGTGGCCCCATCCGATGTCACCCCCCGGACAGGGCCAAACAGGAAGGATATAACCCCACCCACTTTGCCAAAGCACATCCCCCACACCACTAGAGGGATATCTTCAACCACCAACTTACCATCCTGAGACAAGGCCGAGTATAGCCCACAACGATCTCCACCACGGCACAACCCAAGGGGGGGCGCCAACCCAGACAGGAAGATCACATCAGTGACTCAACCCACTCAAGTGACGCACCCCTCCTAGGGACGGCATGAAAGAGCACCAGTAAGCCAGTGACTCAGCCCCTGTAATAGGGTTTAGAGGCAGAGAATCCCAGTGGAAAGAGGGGAACCGGCCAGGCAGAGAATCCCAGTGGAGAGAGGGGAACCGGCCAGGCAGAGAATCCCAGTGGAAAGAGGGGAACCGGCCAGGCAGAGAATCCCAGTGGAGAGAGGGGAACCGGCCAGGCAGAGAATCCCAGTGGAAAGAGGGGAACCGGCCAGACAGAGAATCCCAGTGGAGAGAGGGGAACCGGCCAGGCAGAGAATCCCAGTGGAAAGAGGGGAACCGGCCAGGCAGAGAATCCCAGTGGAAAGAGGGGAACCGGCCAGGCAGAGAATCCCAGTGGAGAGAGGGGAACCGGCCAGGCAGAGAATCCCAGTGGAAAGAGGGGAACCGGCCAGGCAGAGAATCCCAGTGGAAAGAGGGGAACCGGCCAGGCAGAGAATCCCAGTGGAAAGAGGGGAACCGGCCAGGCAGAGACAGCAAGGGGCGGTTCGTTGCTCCAGAGGATTTCTGTTCAAGAAGAGATGAGTCGTCAGTAAAGACTTAAAGGTTGAGACTGAGTCTGCGTCTCTCACATGGGGAGGTAAACCATTCCATAAAAATGGAGCTCTAAGTAGAGAAAGCCCTGCCTCCAGCTGTTTGCTTTTTACAAATTCTCGACATGCAAGGAGGCCTAAGGCCTTGTGACCGTAGCGCATATGTAGTATGTACGGCAGGACCAAATCAGAGAGATAGGTAGGATGCTCATGTACGCTTTGTAGGTTAAAGTTGTAAAACCTTTAAATCAGCCCTTGCCTTAACAGGAAGCCAGTGTAGGAGGCTAGCACTGGAGGAATATGATCACATTGTTTGGTTCTAGTCAGGATGTTAGCAGCCGTATTTAGCACTAACTGAAGTTTATTTAGTGCTTTATCCGGGCATGGGGAAAGTAGAGCATTGCAGTAGTCTAACCTAGAAGCAACAAAAGCATGGATTAATTTTTCTGTATCATTTTTGACAGAAAGTTTCAGATTTTTGCAATGTTATGTAGATGGAAAAAGCTGTCCTTTGAAACAGTCTTGATATGTTCGTCAAAAGAGAGATCAGGGTCCAGAGTAACACTGGAGGTCCTTCTTCACAGTACAACCATTAAGATTAATTGTCAGATTCAACAGAAGATCTCTTTGACTGTTTTGTCTGAGTTTAAAAGTAGAACGTTTGCAGCCATCCACTTCCTTATGTCTGAAACACATGTTTCTAGCGAGGGCAATTGGGGCTTCACCATGTTTCATTGAAATGTACAGCTGTGTGTCTTCCGCATAGCAGTGAAAGTTAACATGATCTTTCGAATGACATCCTCAAGAGGTAAAATATATAGTGAAAACAATAGTGGTCCTAAAACGGAACCTTGAGGAACACCGACATTTACAATTGATTTGTCAGAGGACAAACCATTCACAGAGACAAACTGATATCTTTCCGACAGATAAGATCTAAACCAGGCCAGAACTTGTCCGTGTAGACCAATTTGGGTTTCCAATCTCTCCAAAGAATGTGGTGATCGATGGTATCAAGAGCAGTACTAAGGTCTAGGAGCACGAGGACAGATGCAGAGCCTCGGTCTGATGCCATTAAAAGGTCATTTACCACCTTCACAAGTGCAGTCTCAGTGCTATGATGGGGTCTAAAACCAGACTGAAGCATTTTGTATTCATTGTTTGTCTTCAGGGAGGCAGTGAGTTTCCAGTTTGGTGTTGCGCCATTTCTGTTCCAATTTTCTGGAAGCTTCAGGGCTCTGGCATTTTCTGTATACCAGGGAGCTAGTTTCTTATGACAAATGTTTTTTTTGTTTTTAGGGGTGCAACTGCATCTAGGGTAATACGCAAGGTTAAATTGAGTTCCTCGGTTAGGTGGTTAACTGATTTTTGTCCTCTGACGTCCGTGGGTAGGGCGAGGGAGTCTGGAAGGGCATCAAGGAATCTTTGTGTTGTCTGGGAATTTATAGCACAACTTTTGATGCTCCTTGGTTGGGGTCTGATGGGGTTATTCTACTGCTGTAATAGACCTGTA